>NW_020536999.1:45410870-45431185 GCF_003426905.1 Ctenocephalides felis | reverse complement strand
TTCATAAGTAAAAGAAAGTAAGACGAAAGTCATAAGTAAAATAAATTTAATATATAATCATAATAAAACATTGTTTACAGATAATTAATCCAATACATCTTTTGATTGTTGATTCACCTGATTTCTAAGTTCTAATAAACTAGACTAAATTGGTTTGCAAAATAATAATAAATAGTTCAAATAAGTATCATAATGAGTATAATCATTTAGGTTAGACACAATTTCACCAGCTCTCCATTTACCATGGAGTCCCAGAAAATTGTGAAAAACCAAACCTCCCTCCAGCAAATGAACGGTTGAATTCCGAATACTTATCGCGTCAAGAATACATTAAACGATCTCTATCACAAAACTAGGTTGTGAATATGAATTGCTAAGATATTCAAATACGCGAGGGTGAGAACTGAACGAGCAAATATATGAAAATCGGTACCTATCGTATATAAGATTACTTTTGTCGCTGGTAAGTCAGATCTTAAAGACAATGGCGGCAAAACCAATTTCAATTTGGTTGGATAAGACTTAAGACTAAGATAATACCAGGGATTATTCGTTTAATTGCGAATTCTATATCTGATTGTATACTTTCCTCTGTATTCAAAATCAGGTCCTTATGCTATCTTCTTAAGACATGTGTAAATATTTGTCGGAATAAATATAAATTACTAATTTGTATCTTATCGATCCGGATTACAAAGTGACAAAAAATTTAGTTATGTTCATTTACATAATTGTCCTTTTTACACAATGGTCACTATTAAAACTATTTCTGCAAATGCAAATAAATAGCACAAGTTAAGACTATAAAAAATTAACGCGAATCTAACTTATGGTTATTACTTTTTAGACAATGAATAAAGTGCTATGAATAAAAATAATTAGAATCTTGAGTAATCACAATAATTGATATAGGGTGGAGCGGGGCTTAAAGGTAAAGTTAGAAATTTTTAACAGCAATATTTGAAAGTAGAGGGCAAAAAATCTATAGCTAGCCATAAGCGGAAATTGCCATAAGCAATACAAAATATTTCTGTTATTGCTAGGTTTTTGGTGTAAGAATTGTTGTTGAATTGCATTTTTTTTAAATTATATCAACATAAAGCTTACATGTGGGTAAGATAAAAATGACCAACTGAATCTTTACGTAAACCAATTGAAACAAGAAATTTTATAAAAGTCTAATTAAATAAATAGTGTTTTCCAATACTGCTGATAAATATTTCTGAGAAATACCAGATCAGGTTATATACCGTGTTATCTTCGTAAAAATGTACGCATAAAATTTATATTTTACTTGATAAAATAATGTAGATATTATTTTGTAAAATCTCCCCAAATTAAAACTAAGACATTAGATCTGTATGCGCACCTATCCCTATGACGTAATAGGGATAGAATACAAATTTTAGAAAATAGTACAAAAACCACTTTTTTATAATTAACGGTGAATTTTACTGAACATAGTTGTTTGTTTGATACGTATTATGTATTGTGATATTTGGTATAAACTATAATTACTTAAATCAAATCGGACCTTTGTTCCCCGCCTTACCCTATTCTATTTAAGTTTAACATCCATAGCCCCAAACCAATTTTTGGCATCAATAAGATATCTGCAAAGGTGAATTTAAAAAATAAATATATTAAATTATATTTATTTAAATAATTATAATTTATTTATTTATTTAATAATTATGCGCCAAGCGTCTAAAAGTGTTAAGTCATGGGAAAATTTTGCTTAAGAACATCCATGATATAGTTCATTGAAACTAATACATGTAATTATCACTAGTTTACACATGTCATTACTATAATCACTATGTTTGAGGACCGTGTACTCTCTCGCAATGAATACACATGTTCTAATAAATTTGGAGTATTGAACAAGACACGCAAAGCTCACAACAGAACGGGAATTTTTAACGAATAAAAGTACTTTTCTATTGAATTTCCTTATAAAAAGTTTGAAATAAAGTTTTTATAGATTGTACCTTATAAATAGATTATAAAACAGTTTTGTCTATTCGTTAACTCGATTTAGCTATTTCAGTGATTCCAAAAGTGGTCCTACAGAGAGATCCATATAAAAAATTTCAGGAAGTCCACGTCAGCAAACAAAAAATTTCGAGTTCTTCGAAATAAAAAAAATGAAAATGGGTCTACGGTAGTGGATACATATACAATATTTATAAATAAAATAAAACTAAAAAGTAAATAAAAATATTATTATTTTTTTTATAAAAATATGTAAGTTATAGTATAATTAGGCATTCGATTTTTGTTCACAATATGGGTGAGGTTGTAAAGACCCTATTTGCTGATTATTGAAAGGCTTGGTAAAAGTTCTTGCGCTTTTTGAGACTGTATAGTAAGATAATAGAAGATTCAATAATTGTAAAATAAATGTTACAAAAAAGGTTTAGCATTATTACTAATATCTTGACAAAAGATGCAGGTTGGACATCATTAGGGGACGTCCATTAATCACGTGACGTTTTTAGGGAGAGGGGGGTTTGACAAAAAATCACGAAATATCAGGGTTGGCGGAGGGAGGGTTATAGTAAGATATCAACGTGTATTTATTTTTTACCTTATTTTTTTTTAAAAAATCCAAATATTTTCAAAGAAAATCAAAAATGTCACAATTTTTTCTCGTAACTAAAAATACACGTGATGTTTGTTGGGTGGGAGGGTAATTTTGAATATCACCATATTTCACCAAGAGAGAGGAGGGGGGAATCCTTAAAAGATAGATCACGTGTATAATAAACGCTTATAGGCCAGGAGATGTTAGTTTAAACTTTACAAAATAGTTGCCAAATGTTGAAAATTGAACATTTTTTCGCTTGCTTTATTTTTTATTGTCATTTTAAATTCAATTATTGAATGTATAAAATTAATTTTTACTTTAAATTATTACTTTTGTACAGTTATGAATGTATAAAAGAAAAATCTATGTGGTTTAAATAGGAGATCCATGGCAAAACCGAAGGAATCCACCACACCAAACAGTTTGAAAAACAATGACTAATTTACTATATATCCGAAGTCAAACTTTATAGCCAAAATTTTGCAAAAAATGTGCAAAATTTTGGCTTGAATTCAAACAATATATCATGGTGATAATATAAAAGATCAATGAAGCAGAAAAAGTCAAAACTCATAATCCAGCAATGAGATTCAGCCACAAGAGTACTCAACATTTCATCTCTCGAAGAGTCGAATGCGAGTGGCTTGAAGCGGCGAGCGTCCGCGCGCTAATAGAACCGCAATTAGATCGATGAAGGAAACGGCGGCCGTCGTCAAATATTTGACAGCGTCAAACAATAACGAACGAAGGGTCTGAAAGCGAACGACTGCATAGAATATAAAGGTTCATTTACAATATATTCTATGACGGTTTCTCGAATTTAATAAAAAATATGCAAGGAATTTAATTTTACCAAATTAGGTAAGTGTTATTCAGTGATATTTAAATATGAAACATGTGCAAAAATGTAGTATGTTTAGAATACCAACCAACTAAAATTTTTGTTTACAAACCTTTAGACTTTTCAGATAACAATTAATAACAGAAACAATACATATATGATTTAAGAACTTTTTGCAAAATATTTTCGGATGTAGATTCTGGAAATATGTATTCACTTGGAAATATAGGAAGCAATATGTTACCAATTAAAATCAACCATGTTGATTCCAAGCCCTGAATCAACATGGCTGAAATTGAGAATAATGTTGCTGTACTTTTGCTACGTTGTTATAACATGTATTAAAACTCTCTTTCGACATTCAGGTTGTTGGGTTATAATTTAACCCTTGTAGCTGTGGACTGTATTAAACACTGATTTGATTGTATATTATGTATTTGTTGCAGTTCTAATTACAATCACTAATTTATTACTACGTTATAAATGAAGAAAGATATATTTATTTTTATTTGTTATTTACATGTTGTTAAGCGGACTTTACTTTTAGAAGTAAACAACTAGTTCCATTAAAACACTCCGCTACCCCCTCTACCAGGGGTAGCAACCATTCCGTGTAAAGCTTAATGCCCTGAAGTTTTGTCACTTTCTTGGCCAATATAATAAAACGAAAAGACGTCCGAACAGTTGCCATATGTAGAACCGACTAATTTTAAGTCAAATCAGCCAACAACTTATAGGACTCATAAGTTCCGATTGCTGTTCAAAAACTAGTGGTGCATGGCATTGTGTCTCCAAATTGCTGGAATTTTCTGTATATCTTAAATAATCTAGGGAAAAAATCAGTAATCAATAAATATTGATCAATGAATAATAATTGTTTTAAACAGGTTCGAAAAGATAGTTATAGTCACTATATACTTTTAAATTTTAATTTAAATATACATAAAATATACAGTGACGATCTTATCGTTCAAAACACATGAGAAAGTTTATATTAGCAAGATGTGCCAAATAAATCCGTCTGAGGATATATTTCTTACGATTAGAAATATTTTCATACTGAATTGTAAATTTAAAATTCATATTTGAAGTATGCTACTTTGTATATTTTTGAAACTTTTGAAAAAAAAAATCTGAAATTTTTAAAATTTGCTTGAACCGTATAAATAAGCTTTAAATATTAACAATCTTGGTATGAAACTCAACAAAATTTTGACAAAATAAGTACTCAATTTTAAAAATTTTATCAAATATCTTATTGATGTGCATATCGTGGACAAAAAATTGTATCCAAACATACATACATACATACCCACACACACACGCATCCATTTTTTCTAAGGTATGCCAAAATGTTCAGAAACCTTCAAAACGTGAAGATATGCAAAAAATTTCATTTTCGTTAACCCTACGGGAAGCTAATAATAGTAAAAATGTATTTAGATTTAAATTGATCAATAAAGGTTTCATTCCTATAAAAATGTAATATTTGTTTTTATAATAGTTAATTTTTAAAAAATAATATATTATATTAAAATAAAATATAAATTAATATTAAAAAATATATAAATTCTTAAAATATTTATTAGATTATTTAAATTTTTCACAGAAATAATCAACTTCTACGTTTGCAAATATGAATGCGTCCACTTCTTAGGGGTACTAAACTTTCAAGAGCGCGTGCTTTATTATTATTATTACAATTATTGCTTCACGTCATCGAGACAAAAAGGGGTCGATGAATTAAACCCGAATAGAAAGGGAGCCTTTAATAACCGTCCATTGTCAACCCTATTAATCAAAGAGACGGGATAATAGGACATAGTTCTGTAAATGTTTTCCTTATCAATTTATACTGGGTGAGTGCTTGATATGACACGTCAATGAGGCAATAAAATAATGATTGGAAATGTCAAATAATTCAAGAAATTTTTGTCGTGATGGTGTTGAAGAATGAATGATTTACTTTGTGGGATAAAACTAAAAATAGGTTTGTTGTTTGCACTTTCCATTTGACCGTTCTAAACGCGGCCTTCTTTTTCGGAACGTATGTTACTCTTTTAAACCGGTGCAACACGCACGTTCTCATAGCCCTTTTTTGGCGATTAAAGTAGGATGACATGACAGGATTTTTACATGGAATAAAATTATTTGATAAAAATAATGATAGAATAAACAATTACAAAAGCTGCCTCGAGGATCATCCAAATTCATTTGCCGTTCTCTGGCACCACCAGGACGAGATTGAAAAAGAAATTCATAATATATTAATATATTATGTATATTTTCAAAATCTCTGTTAATGATCAGAAGCGTTTGTATTTAATTTTTTTTTCAATCGTACAGTTTTACTTGTTGTCCATTTCAGGACAGGTATAAAAATTACTCATAAACTAGATTTAGGAATAAAATGTTGAAATTTAGTGTTCAAATAGAATAAGATTCAAGGAAGAGAATTTGATATCAGAAAACTATACTAATATACAAGGCAATTATTAAACCAATATGGTCCTACGGGCTACAACTATGGGGTGCCGTGCGTTCCAAAAAAAATTTAAAACAGACTGTAAACGCCTCAAATTATGTACCTAACTGGCTGTTACATCGAGACTTGCATATACTAACTATCAAAAAAGTGATTAACAGAAGCCCTCCAAATCAACTGGCAATTGACCTGCTCAAACCTTTGCCAGCCTAGAAACCAAAGAAAAGAAATTGCTATATGAAATAATTGAAAATTTAATGCAACAATAATAGGAGGAGCTATCAAAGGATAGTTATCCTTCACTCGCCATCTTTTGAATTGCTTTGATAAATAAATAAAAAAATGACAAATTATATTCGTCAATTATATAAAATTATTACAATTGAAGTAATATAATTTAATGGTCAAATAGTCTGTAATATCAACTACATACAACTGCAGTAAGAAATTAATTTACAATAACTGTCAGTGTTAGTACCAGAAGCTTGTGCCAATAATGAACACTATATATTATTATTAATGCATTTTATGCTAATTCTGCAATTCGTTGGAATCCACAGATTATGACAAAAAATCATAAGTCAAAATATATATTTGTACGTCAAAATGTATGTTTGTGTGTCAAATCGTAAATATTTTGAATTTTGTTAATAAAAGTCAAATTAATGATCGATTATCCAAGAATCCTATTTCAACGCTTGCCATGTTTTCTGCACCTAATATGTGGAGTGTGGATGCGTGCACAAACAAAACGAAGGGACAGAACGCTACTCTCTAATTCCGGTAGACAAAATCCCATGTAATACATTATATTCAGAGCAACGAAAATGAAAAAAACCAACAACGCACTCTGCACTACGTGAGTAATTAAAAATACGCATATCGTAAAATATGTACGAAACCAATTAGACGGAAATAATTACTCGGGCGTGTGTGCATTACATGTGAGAGAGACTCTAATGAAATTTTTGTGTATTGCACGGGACGAGACGGATGAATCGCTACGTGTAGATATGTTGGGCAAACAGATTGGTACCTTTGTTCAGGACCGTATCAAACTATCAATGGTTCAATTGGCCAATTTAGATTACTCTGGAGTAGACTGAAAATGATTCTTTTTATTTATTTTTTTCAATTTTGTCATAGACATTGTAAATGTTCATTTTATTGCGGGTTCGAAATCTATTTTATATCATGGCATTAAATAATTTTTAACTTCCCGTAGGATAAGTTATAGTAATCGCAAAAAAATCGAAAATGGAAAATTTTATATATCTTTACGTTTTAAATTTTTCTGAACATTTTGGTATACATTAGAAAAAATTGATGTATGTGTGAGTGTGGCGCGCGTGTGTGTGTATGTATGTGCGGGTACAATCTTTCGTCGACGATTTCGAGAACACGGATCAACCGATTTGAATGATTCAAAAAAGACGAGACGTGCGGATTAGTTAATACGAATCGAATGTTTTTTGAATTATTCAAATCGCTTCAACCGTGTTCTCGAAATCGTCGACGAAAATTTGTATCCGCACACACACACATACACGCACATATACACACATACACACACACATTCATCCATTTTTTCTAAGGTAAGCCAAAATGTTCAAAAGGTTTTGAAATGTAAAGATGTATAAAAATTTTCATTTTCGATTTTTTTGCGATTATTATAAATTGCCCTACGGAAAGTTAAAAAAAATCAAATTTTTCAAGGAGATCAATTTTTTTCAATAATTTGAAAATTCTCAAAAATCTATTTTTTCCAAAGTTCTAAAAAAGATTTGGATCTTTATTAAAAATTATAATTTTTGGTACATAAAGTTCCAGTAATTTGCCTTAAGACACGATGCCATGCATCACTAGCTATATATATTTTTAATAATTTGTAAAATTGAAAATAACATTGAAGAGTTATTTGAGGTCGACCATTAATCACGTGAGTCTTAGAATGGGGGTTTGACAAAAAATCACAACATATCACAAGGGTAAGGGGTGTTTACACGTTATCACTTGTGTTTGTTTCTTACTTGAATTTAAAAAAAAACTTTAAAAAGTTTCCAAAAAAACTTACGATGTCTTCTGACAATGAGCACTAAAATGCACGTGTTTGCTGTAAGAAGGTTCTTATTTTGAAATATCACCACGTATCACCGAGGTGGATGGGGTTCAAAAGTCCTTAAAAATTGATCACGGTAGACGGTCATTTGTCAGGTTAAAATCATCTCCTAAAATCTCATATGCAAGAGATCAAATACACTTTTTATTCGCCTTATTCTGAATTTTTGAATATCTTTATTTTATATTTCTGAAGTATTTTGAAAATTTGGCAACGCAAGACGTTTGTGTTGAACCAAACGTCTTGCGTTGAAACCAAAAGTTTGTGTTTTACTAATATGTCATATTTCTCTGTCAACATTTATCATGTTTGAATTGTCTAAAAATAAGAATTTTTAAGTAAGTAGATTCTCATAGGTAACATAATCCGAGCATATAGTACGACGGTTTATATGAAACTCTCACAAAAAGACGAGTACATAATTGTCTTAAAAAATAGCTGCAAATAAAATTTAAAAAAAAAAAAACTACGAGTAAAAGCTATTAAAAATTATCTACATTTAAACGATCGCAATACATAGAATTCATAATAAATGCAATATATCGTAATGTGTAATAATTACAGTTGCTAGGTATATTACAGAAAAATTGAACAAAATAAAATTAGCATAATATGATTCGCGTTCGAAACACGATACATATTTAAGTGTACGTGCTTATATACAATTTCAATAGTGATAACAAGCGAGGAAGATTGCCATTTGCACGCCTCGAATCTATGCAGCATTATTACAGAATAATATTGATATTTCGTATTCAAAATACAATGCCCGAATAGATATTTCTTCTTAAGAAAATTCATAAAGAAGTTCTTCCTTTACCATTTGGAATACTTACGTATTCCGAAGCAGTAGATTGTAGAAAATTAGATTAGTTTTGGCACACGGGGCGAGAGGCGAGAGATATGAACTAATTTAGTTTTATTATTCTATTTCATGTATTCATTTTTGTGAAAACAAATATATACAAACATATATATATATATATATATATATATATATATATATATATATTAGGGTTGTCCTTAATATGGACATTTTCCAATTTCCTTGCTCCCAAGGACTCCAAATTGATAAAAACAATTCTCGGAAAGTTTTAGCTCTTAATTTTGTCTTTTAGATAAAGCGCAATTCAATCAAAGTTTTGTATGAAAATAGCATGAAAAAATTTTCAAAAATTTTAGAGAGCGTCGAATATTCAATAAAAAATGACACGAACTTTCACTTTTAATTCATTTGTCGCCAAGTTATACCTAAAAAATTTTTTTTTAATTTTCAAAATTTTTTTCATGCTATTTCCATACGAAGTTTGATGGAATTGCGCACTATCTAAAAGTTAATATTAAGAGCTACAACTTTCATAGAATTGTTTTTTATCAATTTGGAACCATTTGAGCCCTTGGGAGCAAGGAAATTCGAAAATGTCCATATGAGAACCACCTTAATATATTTATATGTTTTAATATATGATAAGATTCACTTATTTTATCAAAAATCATTTTTTTATAATGTAATACATTAGCATATAAATTTTCTGTGTTTGTGGTTAATGGTCTAATATTATAGTTATTGTATAAAAAATATCATAACAATATACAATAGAATCTAGTTAATCTGACAAACAGAAGGTGTTGGATTAGTTGAGTGTTCAGATTACTGGATTGTAGTGAAAAAGTCATAAGATATTGGAAATAAAAGAAAAATTTCTAGGTAATTTCCATAAAATTGTGCAGCGTTTCGATCATTGGAGGTGTCGGTATTCATAAGAGAAAAAATAGAAAAAAAGGTTAGAATATACTAAACTATTATTTGCAATTGTTTACTCTTCTCAACTTTACAAAAGCAATATCGAACCCACTGTGTCTGCAACAAGAGCAACAGAATTCTTGGTTTTATGACAAATTTAAACTTTAATATTGTTTTTATTAGATATGTTCAATTAGTTCGATTAGTTATTGGTACTATTTTGAATAATAAATTTGTTTCCACTGCGTCTTACACAATATGTTATATGAAATGGAAATTTTTCACTGAATTGGAATGGATGTTTTCCGACATTTTACCATATTGCATAGTTTTGGTATGAATTAAATTTAGTTGTAATGAAAGAACTTCTGAGTATATGACCAATTTCTGTTTGAATATATGTGTTTCAATATTATTGCTAAAATACCAATGTATTGAGAAGAAAAAATATATTTTTTATATGTTTTAGTAAAATTACCTATATTTAGAGCTGAGCTAGAAAAAATGCTTTCGATAAATTCAAGTATTTTTGGACTATATTTGAGGCTATTCTAAAATATTTAACTTATATTTTAGAATAGTAAGAACATTTGAGAATGAGAAAAGATTAACCAACCCTGGAAAGAACAGATGCGGTCGCTGTGTACAAGTGTGTATTCACAGGTGCATCGTACTGCGCTTGTTTACTTTAATTAGCATTGTTTCATAATATGCGCGTTTCGTAACACCATTTGCTCTAATATTTTTAATATGCTTTTAATTTAATCATCTCTTTTAAAAAATCTCATTTGAAAAGTGGCCTTTTTATGTACACGTAAAATTGCTTTTGAATTTAATAGAGTTTTTATGACTCGGTAGAGTACATTCTGTAGAGACTTTTGAATGAAACAAACTAAATATACGAAATAATTCACATTAAAAAGTTGGAATTAAATTTATAGTTAAATTATTATTTTTAGTACTGTCCAAAGCTAAATAGCCCAAAATATCGTACAAAAATGAAATTGTAATTAATTTTCAAAAATATTTAACTTGCAAATACGCTTTACATTTTCCATATCCAGAAATATTAATGGCTAAAAAAAGACCATCATAACGTTGGTGTATTTTTATCCAAAGGAGGGTGTGTGCAAAATCTGTTGCACAAATCAAATTCTTCACACCATTCATAAATCATAAAAATTCAACATCATATATCAATGATATTATTCAAATGTACATATGTGTAATAAATCAAGTTATATTTATCATATAAAGCTTATGTCTTATCTAATACAAGCCCTCTGTACAAATACTCATCTCTCATCTTAATCAACTAATCCTTGTCACTTTCTTACGGTTTTGAATTTAGTCCAAGAAATGAAATATGCGTACTTGTTTGAATTCTAAAGGGGCACGAGGAAACAGGCGGGAAGAACCTTTATGATGAATACAACGTGCGGGAGATTTATGATATGACATGGACGAACTAAAATGGAATATAGGCAGGGTTGTATCATATAATTGATTAATTTCAAATCTTCTACATTATAATAATATAGAAGATTTAGTTATATATGTACATATACATATAGGTTAGAACGTGTCCGCGGGTAAAAAGGTCCAGCAACAATATCTTAAAAATCTGTAAATTTAGACATTTTTTAACAACAATATTTGAAAGCAGAGGCATGAAGATGTATCGGGAGATAAACGGCAATATTTGAAAATTCATAATGAATTATTTTCTGTTTTTTTTTTATTGTTTTAATTTAATTTATTTAATTTAATTTGATAATATTAATTTTAGGTATAAGTTATTTAATTGTTTTATGAAACGTATTATTAATTTAAATTGTTTAATTATTTTATAAGATAATATCTATTATTAATTTTAAGCTAGATCTAACAGTTATTTTTTATATAGAAGCTTACACGTGAGTGAGGTAAAAAGAACCAACTATACTTTTACCCTGGCAAAGGCGGAAACAATAAAAAATAGTAAATAAAAAAGTAAATTAGGTTAAAAAAACAATTTTACAGAAGATAAATAGATAAGTAGTTATTCTAATATGGCTGGTAAATATTTCGGACAAAATACCAGATCAAGGTTATATACAGTGTTATCTCTGTAAAAAACGTACCCATGAAATTTATATTTTGCACTGGTTGAATAATGCAACTACTATTTCGCAAAATCCCTTTAAAGTTAAAAATAAGATATTCATTGGACCTGTTTGCAACCTGGCCGCCCCATTTTACCCCTATTTTTGGAAAAAATAGCAAAAAAAATATTTCTACAGTGATGAACTAGCTGCAAGTTTTACTAAACATAGTCAGATAGTTGTTTGTTTGATATGTGTTACTGTTTGTGACATAATTGATTTGGTTTTTACAAAATAATTGCTCAAAATAAAATTTGACCTTTGTGCCCCGTCCATAATAGAGTATATTATGTCTTTTGACTTTGTTGTACTTTTGTAAAACAATGTAATATCGTTGTAGCTTAATTTGTATATAGCTATTTTGTCACTGTAGTGTTCAATTATCACCAAAAAAACAGTAAAATATTTGAAACACGTTATTTCTAGATCTTATTCGCTCAATTTAATATTAAAAATAATTATTTATTAGAGAGAATGTGATCAAGTTCAACAAGCAGTCAAATATGGGCAGATCCGATACTACGGCGAGAGAAGCAAGGACTTTGAGGAGGCTCAGTTTGAGAGTAAACTATTGATTTTGCGAAATAACGGTTTTTGAAAAAATTGTAGGAAATTTTATATGGTTTAATTCGTACATAGCTACAGTTATCGTAGAATGAGCCGGAAAGGAGTTATTTTAAAAAAAAACTGTGTTTTGACGCCATTTTTCCAATATGGCGGCGACTTGCCGCAAAAATTTGAGGTGGCAAAGTTGAAATTCGCAAATAGCACCTCAAAATCTATAAGATTACCAATTTTCAGAATTCCCGGAGTACTGTATCGGCAAAACTACCAAATGACTGGACTAATAGTGATATTCGTTATGTGCAAAATATGTACTTGTGGTCTCGAGAAGATAACCGCCTATTCTTGTCATAAAAGACGAAAAAGTACAATTATCTCAGAAAAAGAATGAAGACCTTTTACATTGGGGATCTATTCTTCTATGTCGCGGATCTATCGATAATTCGGCTCTGTCCTCAAGAGGACTACTATTCAAATCTAGGTCTCCACCGGCGTGGCGTGCTCACGCCTCGGGTGCGATAATATATAGCCGGCCGAGACGCCGAGTACGTATGCAAACCTATCGTATAATTAGATCGGCGGCGCGGTTAAACGATCGCTCCAAGTAATGATACTAGAACACTTATAGATAGATGAAGTCCAAGACTTAAATGTCAAATGTCCGTAGACGGTGCATGCTGGTGGGCAAATAACTAATATATGATTAAATTTTGATATCTTGATAAAAATTAATAACGTTGCATGTATCGAAATGAGATCTCGTGACTGCAGAAAAATGCAAATGCACTTATGAAAATTACTTAATGGAAATAGTAAAATCTCGGAGAATAATTCAGCTTTACTTTAGTTTTTTTTATATAGCATATATTTCATATATTCCATATATTACGGATACAGGATTATAATCAGTCATTACAGAAAACAAATTATATTAATTAAATTAATTACAGTAAAATTCAAAACAAAAAGCCTAATGTGGCAGTTTGTTTGAGGAATGAAAATATCGATGATAATGAAAATAGAATTCAGTTCAGTACTCAAAATAGGTAGGTCTTGAGATTCTTCTGACGGTTTTAAATGTTCGTTGGTTATTTTTTTTAAGTCCCAAATCTGGAAAATAATAAATAAAAGCACTATCAAGAACAAAATAGTATAAAATAAGTATAAAAATTACTATAATGATAAGAAATAATTTGGAATTGAAAATTAGGAGAAAGGGAAATCAGGAAATATAGAAAAAAATGCTCAAATAATTACAAAAAGTAATAAGAACTGTCTAGAAGAAAGTTATATTAGACCTTATTTGTAGGCATTTCATCAGCAAAGTAATTTTTCATACAGAAATTGGCAGTTCTGATCTTATCGACACATTTAATTCAATAGAAATGAAATATCTAATATTCTTGGAAAATCGGCTATTAATTTTAGAAATTATTATGTAAATAATAAAGACTAAAACAACTACTATCCTAAAAACTAAATTTTACTGTTAATTAATATATAAAGAGAAAAATAAATGATTGCAAACAGTGCAATTAAGGACGATTGCTTTTATATTTAAGGGACACAACTAGTGTAACCGCCTAAAAAAGGTGATTTTTGGGAATTTATTATATATTCAAAAAAAAACTTTATCAATCATGTTTTAAAAATACATAGTAAAATTTTTGAAGAAAAAAAATTAATATTTTTAAGTTATAGTCGATTTCCAACGGCGCGAAAAAATGGCCCTTCACTGCTGCAGTGATTCCGGCCTTCTACGTGGATGAAATTTAAAAAAAAAAAATTCGTTAAACTAGATAATATGTATTGTCTGTAAAATGACCTACGATTAAAAAAAAATCAAAGTCGATTTTTACCCAAAATTTTGGTGGTTTTTGGACTGCCAAAATTCAATTTTTGATCCAATCAAAAAATCGATAGTTTATTTTACGGAGAACTATATATAGAACATGCAAAAAAAATCGATAGTAATCGGATCATTTGTTTTTGAGTAATCACTGCAGCAAATTCGAAAAATGCTGTTTTGAGAAAAACGCAATTAAAGATAAAATGATCGTTATACTATATATATATACTCTTTAAATGGCTGTGACTCAAAAACTATTTAATATATCAATTTAAAATTTTGGTATGTTATTAGGCATCGAAACCTATCGAAATATGGAAAAACTGAAAATTCGATTTTTTGGAAATTTCACACTAAAACAAAACAGAATACCACGTTTTCTTCAACGTGAGAAATTCTTTCAAGAATTATCGATTTGTTTAATAAAACCTAGATAGGCAATAATATCGCACCTAAAAGGTCATATTACATTAATAAAAAATAAACAGCAATAAAAAAATAGCAAGTCCAATAATAAATAACAATAAAAGCTAAAAGATATTTTATCATTTTCTATACAGAAAATGTGATTGAATAATATATATCAATATATTGTTTGCCTGTGAATGCTAATTATGAAACAGTACGCGTTGAAACTGCAATAAAATCTAAATTACGTTGAAACACAACCATTTTTAATTTATCGAGTAAATTAATTATTTTGAGATATACTGTATCGCTCTGTTTTTATTAGTAGCATATCTATCAAAAAATTTCAAAACCCTAAATTATGTGATAGTGTAAAACACCAAGCAATCTTCTATTACAAACAGCTCAGATAATGAGATAAAAAATATTTTATTACAGTTTTTTAACAAAAATGACATCTTAAAGTAACATTCATGAAATTATCTTTTCTTATCAAATATAATTTAAATTTTATCGTACAATGACCCCGGTATATGCTCGTAATGCGTTATGAAATCATAATCATATATATATATATATATATATATATATATATATATATTAATTTAATTGATTGAGCATTTCCGTATGACAACATTAAATGTTGTGACGTAAGCATGAATAAACAGATTAGTAAAATGATAAAAGTTTATAAGCATTAAATACTAGATATAGATTTATCATTTACCAACATTTTAATCATTTTGAATCAACAGTTTTTTAATATAAAATTGCTTTATATAAAGCCCTGTTTTTAGTAAATCTATTCTGGTGCAACATCTTCTGCTTCGGAAGATGTGTTATGTAATTATCATATTGCATTGTGCAAAGATGTGTAAAGCAAATACAACACAACACGCGAGAAAAACTTTCACAAATATTGGCCCTAGAGTATATTTCCATTCATAAGTACGTCGGAGATGAACAAAAGCTTTCTAGGAGGCAAAGAGGGGTATGTCTAATGATGACAATGACATACGACGATTTTATACTGCGACTGAGAACTACGTGCTCTGCATAAAGTGCATGCATTATTATTAGGGCATTTGCACAGAGGAGGATTGGGAACCAAAAAAACAAAATAAATATATTATTTCATATTAGACGCCAGCAACAGAAAACATGGCAAGTTGGAATACTTGCAATAAATCAGCAAAAAAATTACTAATACTATACTTATTACCTCATCTATCTAAAATAATAGAATTTTTTTTTCAAAATCAATTATTTGGTTAAGACAAGCAGAAAGTTTTTTGAATCACTTAAATCGGACGCTTAGTTCTCTCAAAAACTGTCATTTTTTGCACATTTAGCTCCGTATCTTCGAAATAGCTGGACATGCCTTTGCCAAAAACTAATAAACACTTCTCCCAATCATTACTGATTGAATGTTTTTTAGATCATTCAAATCGGATGCTCCGTTCTTTCAAAAACTCGATTTTTCATTTCTGCACTCTTTGCTCTTTATCTCCGTAACTGCTGGAACTGCCTTTGCCAAAAACTAATCAGCGCATCTCCCTATCAATAGGAATCGAATGTCTTTAGAATCATTTAAATCGGTTGATCCGTGCGCCCAAAAACGTGGACGAAAAATTGTATCCATACATACATACACACACACACATCCATTTTTTCTGAGGTATGCCAAAATGTTCAGAAACCTTCAGAACGTCGAGAAATGTAAAAATCTTCAATTTCGATTCTCGGCCCATTACAATAACTTACCCTACAGGAAGATAATTAAAATAAAAATTTCTATTAAAAACAAATAAAAATTATAGAAAATATTTTAATATCATTTAAGATTCAAATAAATTAGGGCGGACACAAAGATCCAATATGAAATTCAGTAATTATACTGACTGAACCAAATAAACTACATCACAAAATATAACACATATCAAACAAACAACTATCGAACTATGTTCAGTAAAATTACCAGTTAATTCCTATTCATACGAATATGTTTTTTACTATTTTTCTAAAATTTGTGATGTGGTCCGTTTCACTCCACATGCGGGGTAAAAAAAGACAGCCAGTGGATAAACGGTTCCAATGTTTTATTTTTAATTTGAAAAAATAGTACAAAATAATAGCTACATTTTTACAAAAATCACACCGTATATAACCTTGATCTGATAATTCGTCATAAATATTGATCAGCAAAGTTGAAATGATTATTAATTTAATTTTTCTCTTTAAAATTGATTTTTTAAACACTAATTTACTTTTTTATTACTATTTTCTAATTGTTTACACCTTTGCCAGTGTTAAGATTTAGTTGGTCCTTTTCACCCCAACCACATGTAAGATTTTATATAAATTATAAGTTCTTTTTTATATTATTGCTAATTTTTGAAAAATCTTAGACAAAAAATCAATCATGGGGAAAAATTGCTTTTAGGAAAACTCTGGACCAAAGTGGGACCTTACATAAAACGCTCGTCAATACAACTAGATTAAATAGAAAAGTGGATGAAATCATGGAGAATAACAGTAAACAACTCTAAATCAGTTCATGTTATTTTTACACTACGACAATGTTCATGCCCTCCTGTTAGATTAAATGGTGAATTGGTTTCTGTATCCAATGTAGTAAATATCTGGGAATACATTTGGATAGGAGACTAATCTCGGCATGAACATATTCCTTAGAAGCGCCAGCAGCTCGAACTAACACTTAGACAATTTAATTGGTTAATGGGCTAGAAATCACAATCTCATTTGAAAATAAACTTCTAATAGCAAAGCAGCATTATTAAAACAATATGGTCCAACGGTCTACAACTATGGGGTGCGGCCAGTAAATAATCAAACATAACTATCCTACAGAGGGTCCAGAACAAAATTTTTTAAGAAATCGTGAACGCTCCCAAATATGTTCCAAACTGGTTAATACATCAAGATCTTATAATTCTGTAGAAGTGGTAACTGTAGAAGAAAAAAATAATCATTTCTGCTCCAGATACAAGACTCGTCTAAATCGGCATCCAAACTATTAGCATGTGACCTGCTCAAGCCTTTACCGCCAAAGCGACTCAGAACAATAACCTGCTATGATTTACTACATCGAAACACATAATCTGGGAAGGTGCTATAGCAGGATAGCGGATTCTCACGCTTTCCAATCAAATTTACCTATGAAGTAGTTGAATGTAATGTGTGTATAGTTTGCTATGTACAATAAAACATAATAAAAAATAAAAAAAAAAATACAACGTCTACCGAGAATATTAATTTCTCTCAAGAGTCGAAATGCGGCCCTGTACTGAATGTCAGACAAAAAGTGAAGCCCTTCCGCTTGCATCCCATTTCTGATATACACAAGAAGGTTTTGGCGTATGGACGAAAATACGAGCGAGCTTGAGCGCCTCGCCTAGCCGCGACGTTATAAATCATGAAAAAGCTCATAATAAAAGCTCATTCGTACATCATCAAGTTTCCTCGCGAGGACCCATAAAAGTCCACCGAGCTTATATGGGACGTCGCTCAGCTCGAGGTGTACTTATGAAGAAATACCGCACTAATAATTCTATCGACTGGAAATAATGATGTGTTGTGAAAGTGGATTTACTAGAAGAACACTGCTTAATTCAGAAAAATTACGGAAAATTTAAAAGTCAAAAGGTTTACAGTTTTGAGCAAAAGAATACGAAACTCAGTCATAATTTTTGTGTTAGCAATAAAATTGTGTGCATAAATTTTTCAGCTATACGTTCAATATTCATAATAACCAATGTAATTTAAATAACAATTCTGGCATTGTCTGTGGTATATTGGAATCGTAGTGATAAATCACTATATCCCTTTATTTGTATCGGAGCCGTTCCTGCTCGACAAATAGTCAAACTCAGTCATAAAAAGCAACATGAAATCGACAGAAATCTCTTCTGCGGCTGTAAGGATTTAGTTTTGTATCTCTCATAACAAATTTTATACGAATGCGCAGTATCAAAGTATTGTGTCTGTTGATACAGCGTTTTTCCATTGTTACCAGCAAAGTGGAAAGTCGATAGAAATAGGAAGCGAAAAGAACAGAAATATAAGCTAGTTGAAAACTGAACATATTACATTTAATCGATATTTAGCGTCCATCAATTTTTTATGTGCTTTATAAAGTCAGTATAATGTGAAAGCACGACAAAAGGGTTGATTGTCATAATATCAGCAGAATTGGAATAACTATTTATTTAATTTATATCTTGAAAATTGCATTTTTTAACTTAATTTACTTTTTTATTTATTATTTATTATTGTTTACACCGTTGCCAAGGTTCAGTTCAGTTGGTCCTTTTTACTACTCCCATGTGAAAACTTATATACAAGTTATATACAACATACATTTAAAATAACAATACATCTTATAAAACAATTAAAGAACGTGTACTTAGAAATTATATTTAGATTCCAAAAATCAAATAATAGTGCTCAAACCCAAAAAAGCTAACAACGAAAGAAATACTTTTGTTGTGGATTTTCAAACACTGCCGTTCATCTACCGATAGCGAAGTCGTAGAATCAAGGTAGTCGCTGGTTATATATCTTTTTCCTTCCACTTTCAAATATTGTTGTTAAAAACCTACTTGTTTTTGAGATACTGGTGGTGGACCTTTAAGCTCTGCTCTACCCTATATGTAAAAATAAATGAAAACAAAAATGTATGTATAGCGATACAATGTATGTTGTAAATACATAAATCGTCTAAAAATTATAAATACTTTTATTTTATCAACATTTTACTACTCGATTAATAACACTTCTTGACACTATAAATCCGGTTAAATGACTTTTACACTTCAGCGCGTAGAAAAGTAAAACAAAAATGCGCAAGTACGAATGTATTCATAGAACATGATAAAATAAACTTATCTTGTTTGCATTATCGTTAGTAGCCACTGATTTGACAATATCTTGGCAAGATTAACGCCTTAGCAAACACCTGCTGCCTTACCTATATTAGGTAAGTATATAATAACTGAAACATTATTAACAATTATAATGTTAATAAACAGCACAAAAAGCGATACTATGACTAGACCGTAAACCATAAGCAAAACCGACGAAGGTCATTAGGACAATATAAATTCTATTTATCAATTCAGATTCGATATCCTACCAGAAGATTGCTAGGGTGTTTTGGCCCAATCGCCAAAAACCAGTTTTCTCCATGACACGATTATAATAATCATCCAATTCCTTTTGAATAAAGAAATACGAACAAAAATGTGTGGCAAAGATAATACGAAAGAACAGTGTCAATTTTCAGCGTGTACCCAACGAAATTGTTTGAGAAAACAAATTTCGATTTAGCTGATGAAAAATACAGATAAGGAGAATAGAAATTTAACTGAATTGAAAAAATATATAAAATTTTGATGAAACAGGGATATATGACTGAGATCAAATGATAGGGCGCTACAACAATAAAAAAAAATTAACGCTGAGGGCAATAATATAATTGAAATATATCTTGTATATGTTCAAAGTATAAACGAAAAATTAAAAAAAAATGAGAAGAAGTAATGAATAGTA
>NW_020536999.1:45376689-45409870 GCF_003426905.1 Ctenocephalides felis | reverse complement strand
TGCGTACATTTTTCGAAGATAACACGGTATATAACCTTGATCTGGTATTTTCTCAGAAATATTTATCAGCAGTATTGGAAAACACTATTTATTTAATTAGACTTTTATAAAATTTCTTGTTTCAATTTGGTTTACGTAAAGATTCAGTTGGTCATTTTTATCTTACCCACATGTAAGCTTTATGTTGATATAATTTAAAAAAAATAGCAATTCAACAACAATTCTTACAACCAAAAACCTAGCAATAACAGAAAATATTTTGTTATTGCTTATGGCAATTTCCGCTTATGGCTAGCTATAGATTTTTTGCCCTCTACTTTCAAATATTGCTGTTAAAAATTTCTAACTTTACCTTTAAGCCCCGCTCCACCCTATATCAATTTATTGTGATTACTCAAGATTCTAATTATTTTTATTCATAGCACTTTATTCATTGTCTAAAAAGTAATAACCATAAGTTAGATTCGCGTTAATTTTTTATAGTCTTAACTTGTGCCTATTTATTTGCATTTGCAGAAATAGTTTTAATAGTGACCATTGTGTAAAAAAGGACAATTATGTAAATGAACAATAACTAAATTTTTTGTCACTTTGTAATCCGGATCGATAAGATACAAATTAGTAATTTATATTTATTCCGACAAATATTTAACACATGTCTTAAGAAGATAGCATTAAGGACCTGATTTTGAATACAGAGGAAAGTATACAATCAGATATAGAATTCGCAATTAAACGAATAATCCCTGGTATTATCTTAGTCTTAAAGTCTTATCCAACCAAATTGAAATTGGTTTTGCCGCCATTGTCTTTAAGATCTGACTTACCAGCGACAAAAGTAATCTTATATACGATAGGTACCGATTTTCATATATTTGCTCGTTCAGTTCTCACCCTCGCGTATTTGAATATCTTAGCAATTCATATTCACACACCTCGTTTTGTGATAGAGATCGTTTAATGTATTCCTTGACGCGATAAGTATTCGGAATTCAACCGTTCATTTGCTGGAGGGAGGTTTGGTTTTTCACAATTTTTCTGGGACTCCATGGTAAATGGAGAGCTGGTGAAATTGTGTCTAACCTAAATGATTATACTCATTATGATACTTTATTTGAACTATTTATTAATTATTTTGCAAACCAATTTAGTCTAGTTATTATGACCTTAGAAATCAGGTGAATCAAACAATCAAAAGATGTATTGGATTAATTATCTGTAAACAATTGTTTTATTATGATTTATTATATTAAATTTTATTTTTACTTATGACTTTCGTCTTACTTTCTTTTACTTATGAACTGCATCACAACACATAACACGTATCAAACAAACAACTATCGAACTATGCTCAGTAAAATTCCCAGTTAATTCCTAATAATAGAAATATGTTTTTTACTATTTCTCTAAAATTTTTTGTCATTTGTTTAAGGGTAACCAGGGGGCAAACGGATCCAATGTCTTACTTTTAATTTAAAAGAATTTTACGAAATAATAGCTACAATATCTGAGCAATGCGAAATACAAATTTTATGAGCACATTTTTCACACTGTATATAACCTTGATATGGTATTTTGCAGGAATATGATTTCAAATAAATACAAAATTAATTTATCTTTGGGCAGTTGCTTTTTGTAACTTAATTGACTTTTTTCATTTATTAGTTTATAATTGTTTAAATTTTACGAGTGTAAATGTTTTAGTGGTCTTTTTTGTACCCCATCCACATAAGTAAGCTTTCATAGAGCTTATACATATAAATAAAACTGTTGAATCTAAAGCAAAATTAACAATCAATCTTCTATGAAAATTAAATAATGTATACTTAAAAATTATATTCAGGTATCATAAACTAAAGAACAGTGCTCAAAACTATGAAAACTAACAACGCAAAAAAATATTTTTGTTTTGAATATTAATAGCAATGTATGCTCATAGCTACGTCGTAGGAATTAAGGTGATGGTTGCATATCTTTTCCCTTCTACTTTAAAATAGTATCGTTAAAAGCTTCTATGCTTTATTTGTTTTTGAGATAATGGTGATGGATTTTTTCACCTATAGACTTTCAAGCCTCGCATTACCCTGCTTCAAATTTCAACCCTTTCCACTCGCGAATTCCGACATTTATATGTATTTTGCCGTCGAAGCAGCGGCATCCGAGTGGAAAGGGGTAATATGATAATTAATTGACATGATATAATTAATTGGATATTAGTAATTTTATTACTAACACAAAAGTTTAGATATTTACATTAGGTGAATTGGATGGTAGATATATTTGCTGCAATTTTTGTTAGCGTATTCCATGAAGCTTTGATTTATGTAGAAATAATTATATTTATGTTTTTGCACTCTTTTTGGCTAGATTAGTTTCCAAATCAAATCGTCGTACAAAAGAGTGCTTAAATATTTAACAAAATGTTTACTAGCTTTTAGTTTAAAGAGGAGGGTTGGATTTTCGCGATTTCTGTAGGACTTCTCCACTTCTGATCAAAAGCAAATATTTTCAGCAGTGGATTCGACGGGAACTGTATTTACGCATTTTCAAAGTCAAACACTTCTCAGCAGGCGCTTTTTTATACCGCCGACCCTAATTTGTTTAGAGCTTTTGAGAGAAGTAAGCGTCGGCTTACTCCGAAGGAAGTAAAGGAGTCTTGGTGACTTTATTGCACGTTTTGTCAACTCGTGTTCGCTGTGATAAGGTTGTGAAAAAATAAAAAAGCTACATACGAAGTCGCTTGCGATGTGACATAGTAACCGGTTGCAGTTAGTACTTTTTACACTCTTTTCAACTTGTTATATATATCACGCCAGGGAGTGATAAGTTGCTAAGTAACAGGTTGTTTTATTTCTTGCTTAATGACTTCATTATAATATTTGTGGATCTTATTACACTAAAATCATATACAACTTTGACGAATTTATTCCAATTTACATTTTTGGCCACTTGATAGATTTTAAAAATACGGCATACAATATTCTCTTGATCTTTTTGAAAATTTTATGACTTCTTAATTACGATCATTTCATAAAAATAACATGCTTTACAATAAAATTAATTGATGTTAGATTGTAATTAGCACATACAGAGATTTCGTTTCATTATTGAATTTGTTTGATTTGATCTTTGATATTTGAAATCGCGAACGCAATGTAATAAAAATCAACAAAATCACTGACATTTAGTATCAATTAAACTAAAGACATTAATTAATTGTGTTGTGACATCGATTTTAATTGTAAAAAAGCCTCTCAATATAAAACATAAGCTTTTAACGGTTCAGTTAATTATATTTGCCTCTGGGGAAGGACCCTCAACTCCAGCAAAACACGCGACTTATCAGAATGAAACTGATGGAGACGATGTAACAATTCGCGTTTTGATTATTTTCAATTCTTCTATTTTTAAGAGAAAAATCACACTATTTCTATGTATCTGATATTGATAAATTTGAATATTTTATTTATTGAAGGAGACTGGGTACGGTTGTGCTAGGGTGCGGTAGTGACAGTCGTCATAACAGCCAAACTATACTGATTTTGACGAAGGGAGAAAGATGAAGTATTATTGTTCGAACAAGTTTCCATTATTGCTTTCAGTTAGTGCCTCATATAAATATTAACATGAACTGTAGACCGTATTGCTTTTAAAGAGTCAAAAGTTTTCATGGTCGAATTTTTTCAATAATAACTATTAATTATATACAGACAGGGCCGGCCCTACTTTGCATGCAATGCATGCGAAAAATGGGGGCGCACGCCTTAGGGGGCGATCAAACGAGATTAGGAAATGAAATTTATAATCTGTAATTTATTTGCATCTTATACTAATCTTTGAACAATACTTTTGAAATAAGTTAAACATTTTACTTTAATACAATAATCTGATACTCTAGATTGGACAAATGTTTTTCATATATGTTTACTATTATTTCTAAGAATTATATAAACTGAATTGCAAAGTTAAAATTATTCGCTAGAAAAAAATTGCATGCAAGCGCTAAGGCCTCCAGGACCCGCCCTGTATACAGATAGATCACTTTGTTATTTTGCTGTTGAACATTATTAGTCATTTACCAGCAATTAGTTTTTGCTTAAATAATTTAGCTCAGTCATAATGATGATTTGTTTTCAAAAGTGTGCGTTGAGTACGGTTGTGACATGTATTTCTTGTCCTTTTCGGGTGAAGATCAAACAGATAAAAAAATTAACTTAACTAAGACATAATACGAAAGACAAAGGAAAATGAAAATTCAATATAAGAAAACAAAGATATCATAAAGAATTCTTGTCAACTTTGCTTAAACAATTATGTTGTGTTATATATTGTTATAATTTATTCTTAAGCTTCGTTTAAATGTTTCTGTTGTGTTGTGTTGTGTTACATATTATTGTTATTAACGTCAATAAAAGTGTTTATACCTATTGTTTTTATCCTATTTTTATGCCTGTCACAACCCTCCCTTGGAGTGTTGTCTCATTCTATTTATTCAATAAGAAAAGAATAACAATATGATTTTAATCTCGAATCTATATCCTCTTTCACAATATTGGAACCTCTATCGGAAGACAACTGACTGCACGGAACAGCACGCGTTGGTTGTGTTGTCGTCACGCACAGATGAATCTATTGAGCTTGGTCAAGGCAAACGTGCTTGTGATCCAAATTGCCTAATATTTCAGACTCCAACAAAACCCGACCACCCTGTTATATTCCCTTGGCCATAGCCTCGGGAGAAAGGGGACTTCGTAGCTCATATGTACGATACTGGCGTAGACGTAATGTTCTTGTACTGCTGACATTGCATGAAATACCATATGAGCAAAATATGATGTGGAATAATAAAATATATTTAATTTTTTTTTGAAAATTTGAAAGTATTGACATTACCTGATAGAAAAGAATTAATGTAGTATGTAGGCGAATTATGCATTTTTATCAAAGTACTAGCTGACCTGGCAAACGTTGTTTTGCTAAGTAAGGTATGCGAGGCACAAAAGTTCCAATTTGACGTTGAACAAATATAAACTATATTATGAAAAGCAAACCAATTATATCACAACAATAAACACATTTCAAACGAACAATTATCTGACTATGTTCAGCAAAACTGCCAGCTACTTCATCATTGTAGAAATGTGCTTTTTTTGCTGTCTTTCAAAAAATTGTTATCTAGACCTTTTTAACCCATAGACAGGGTAACTTGGAACGGCCAGGTGGCAAACAGGTTTAATGTCTTATTTTAATTTTAAATATATTTTACAAAATAATTACACTTTTAAATAATGCTAAAAAACTACCAACGGAAGAAAATACCTTTATTATGAATTTTCAAAGATTACAGTTTATCTCCAGACATCAAGGTCATAAGAATCAAGGTTATAGCTGGTAATACACCTTTTTCCCTCTACTTTTCAATTCCTTGTTAAACAAAGCTTAACTTTACTTTTTTTGTTTTTGACACATAACTTTTTGACCCCGGACCTTCATATATTACTATCTATTCTTCGATAAATTCTGCGAAATTATAATTGGGAAAATGTTATTCGGCAAAATGTCCCTTTGATCGATACCAAATTTAGGTTCTGAATTAAAATAAATAAAAAAAACTATAAAATGTTTTATAAAATGAGATCTTTCAGAGCACCGTGTTTGAGAAAAATATGATTTGCAAAAAAAGAGTGCTACAATGCTAAAAAGTGCATTTTCATATTAACATTTCAAAAAAGTTGATATTTAGTTTCTAGTAACACTTGCGGCCCGTTTACTAACATTTTTGTATATAAATAAAACTACAAACAAAACTACTTACCACAATTAAATCATAATTAAATAATTTTCACGTAAAACATCCTATTAAATGTAATTGAACATCATCTGTCAAAATCGTTTAACATTTCACGTATTAGCCACCGTCCATTGTTTTATTCAAATTACGCTTCTACAAAAATTTTCAAATTAAAAATGTA
Source organism: Ctenocephalides felis (assembly GCF_003426905.1). Taxonomy (NCBI): domain Eukaryota; kingdom Metazoa; phylum Arthropoda; class Insecta; order Siphonaptera; family Pulicidae; genus Ctenocephalides; species Ctenocephalides felis. The sequence goes on along the minus strand of NW_020536999.1, from coordinate 45,403,898 downwards.
AAGTTCCTACGCGATTTTGAAATATTATCTCACCTTTCCGACCATCTTTGGATTGGCACGAATTTTTCAAGACTAAGATTTGACAAATCGGTGTAGCCGTTCTCGAGTTTTACTAAGACATTTGAAAGAGAGCTCCATTTTTATAATAGGTTGTCAAATATCTCCCTTCCGCCTTTTTGTATTATAAACCAAGAGCAAAAAAGCGGAAGGGAGATATTTGACAACCTAATATCAAAGTATAAAAGGGAATTACAAATTAGACAATTGACTTATATTGCACAAGTCCAAGTAGCAGATTTTTATTAATGCCATTAAATTAAATTTAAAAGATGACTTGAGACAGCCGGACGGATAGCTGGATATTAGAACTGTAATGTTACTACAGCTCCTTGTGTATGATTTATTTTACGCATAGATTTTACATTTAAAGTTGCAGTTACAGCCATAATGTCAGTAGGGAGTACTCCATATAAGCCAGCTATTGATCCGTATACAGCGCGATGGAAGTTTCGTCGTCACCGTAGTCGACAACTTCGAGAATTTCGTTTGCCAGACTTTTTTTCTTTAATTTTGTTTAAAGAAAAAGGAAAACTCCCTTCTTCTGTCCCACACGTCTTCTTTTCGAGAGACTTGGAAGTGATTTTGGAATGAACTGTGATACGTGCATGCTGCCAACTTTAACATGGGTAGAAAACCTTCTGTAACCTATTTTTTGTTTTATTATTTTTTAATAGTCTGTTTACCACGAATATAAACTTATCATTTGCTTTGATTGCGTTTGAGTTTCTTATTGCAGTCTTGTGGGATTTTCAAATTGTGTGATCAATATCTGTATTTTCTATAAAGAATTTTGTAATTGTTGTCATCCATGGTTGTCTACCTCTGATGTATATTATATTCGGGATGACTATTATAGTTTCTTGGGTAGTTTATAAAGTTAAAGAAATTAACTTGAGTAACTGAGTCACGACTGCTTCCGTTCGCCTGACGGATTACAGTTTCGGAGAGCGTGCGGTAATGAAAAATAACACTCAATTAAGAACCACAAATGTTGAAAAATATCCAGAAAAATTCAGATAGTTCAATACATTAACCTATTGCTCTTCAAATTTTAATAAAAAAAATTAATTTAAAATGAAAATTCACTGCCCAACTTAGTCATCAATTTTTATTTTAAGGAAAACAAATCCTTTTTATTATAATTTTTAGTGAAAATGATCCGCAATCATTTAATTGATTTTTATTTTTTTATTTGGAGCATATTCAAACTTACTTAAGTTCTATATATTAAATTAAAAAAAAAAATCAAATATAACCGACATAAATGTGCCTAACTGGCGACACCAGATCTTAGTTTACAACAAGTAAACTAAGTAAAATTATGAAGTCTTCTAAAATCGTATTATTTTCCATTGGCAAACATGCGGAATAATTATTTGATTCACCAAATATGCTCAAAATCTATAACGTGTCCACTTCCATTGGAGTTTGATCGGTTTTGCATTTTTGGTAGGCTTGGTTAGTTCAGAGCAAGGATGAGCAACCCGCGGTCCACGGGCTTCATGCGCATCTTTATATTTTTGCCTGCGGCCCGTCAAGCATTTTTAAAATAAAATTTAATTTTTTTGTCAACTTTCTCCCTTCAAAAAATTAATTATAATGTATTATTCTCTTGTTGCATTTATTGATGAAATGCGTTTTTTTAAATTTTGTGTTTTTTGTATGAGTAAAACTTACTAATTATGTAATAATTTAACTTCCACTTTCAGTTTTTTTTAAAGTATTATTAACACTATCAAAAACCATATATCTCTTCACATTGCAGTACCAACCAAAATATATTTTTAACGTTCAATTCAAAATTATTAATTATTGATAATTGATAGTTATTATTTCTAAAAAATCTAAAACATACTTCTGTAAAAAAATTAAAGTAAAAAATCTAAAAGCTAAGTTTAATTTATAACTTCATTATTGAATACATTTTGATATTATTTTGTAATATATTGATATATACAGATAGTTTTATCTAAATTAATTAAAATAATTAAGATAGTGATTACAACAGAATACCATTTTTCCATGAGTTCATAAAATAACTACTTTTTAATTGATAAAATTGATAATTTTTAATGAATGAAATTAAAGTACTAGCAGCTATATTTCATTGCCAATTTAAAATTTTAATATTGCTAATTTCTTTATAAAAAAAATCATTTGTTTATAAACTTCTGTAAAAAAATTGAAATGTAGCAAATTAAAAAGCAAAGATTAATTTTAATTAAAAATCATATAACATAATTAAATGTAAAAATATGCACCAATAAATCCCAAGTCATCCGCCATTGTGAAAAACAATATATGAAATCTGAAACAAATGAAGCAAGCATAGATAAATAAGCATAAATGGAATTGGAAGCAAGTATATTAAAAATAAAGCAAATACTAGTTAATTGTAAATAGTGTAGAAGTTCTTTATTCGCGCTTCCTTTATTTGCGTTTTTGTTATTCGCAGTCAAAAAAATTTTTCAAAAAAAATTATTTCAAACATAGGATTTATAATAAAATTATACATTGACTACTAAATCTGTTCTAAACTGACAAGGTATACATTAAAATTTAAATGCATCGGAATATTTATGTTTATTTTAACACGAAGGCGACTCCTCGGCAAAAATACATTAAAATATGAAAAAGCCATGTAAATCGTTTGACATAAAAGTGACGAATATTTACTTCTGTTTATTTTACAATTAAACACGAAATTAATTTAAATAGAATCAATCAAAACTCCAATCCCAAACCTCGTTTTGGAAACTGAATATATGAAATTATTACACAATATGGATATTTTTAAAAGACTCAACATTGTATTGTCTGCCAAGAGCTCCGAAAACACAATGGTATCACTTTGGTTTTGGACCTATTATAAAAGGTCGAAAATGCCTTTCATAAACTATGAATTGTTACCAGATGATATTAAAATTCAATAATTGTTATCTAATCGGAATAGTTTTGGGATCAGAATCATAGAGGGTGCAATACGAAAGCAAATATGCAATTGTGACTCAGTAATAATCTAACCTTCGTGGCGATTGTTGTGAAGTAATATTTTTCTGAAATATATTTTTATTTGTGTTTGTGTCTTCAACTGAATTGAACCTATTTTATCCAGGAAATCCTGTGAGTTTTTGGTAGGTAATCGTTTATTATTATTACATTTGTCTGTCATCTATTGTTGATTCAAAATAACCTCTAAATCTATATCAAGGATGAGCTATCTACGCCTTGTGGCTTTAATGCCGCCATTTAAATATTATTCTGCGGCACGTCAAGCATTTCTAAAATATAATTTTATTTATATTATCAACTTGTTTTCTCGCTGTATTTTAATATTTATTAGTATATATCAAACTTTGTAAATTAATAATAAAAGCGGTCCGCCACAAAATTAGTAAATTTAAATCCGTGAGGTTGCTTATTTTCGCTCTGAATGTTTTTATAAATAATGCGACCATATTGATTTTGATTAACTCAGGTGTTCCAAATAATTATAATTTCTATTTTTGGATTCCACTTTCGGTATTGCTAAATTGGATTTATTCTCAAATTATAGCTAATTAGAAAAGGGACCGGTCTATGGCGTTTCCTTCACTGCCTTTTCAATTCTTTACAAGTTCGATATGTATTTTACTAAACATTTAATATTTTTCTAACGCGATTACATGCATGCATACACACATCGATCGTGTTTATTTTTTAAGATATTTTAATACTCTGATTAAGGTCTTGAACTTATTACTCATATTTGATGTGAGCCACACAGTTTCATTATTTTCCTCCATTCAAATTTTGCTCTTTTTATTTGAATGCAGTAATAAAGCGAAATACTGTCCTCTTGTGATTTATTATGTGTTTGTGTATTTGCCGATGGGTTCAGCTTTGACGGTCGAACTGCCGTCTGAACAAAAACAAATATTTGGATCACAACAAATAAAATACGCTCGCTTCTAATAATACGTTAGCAGTATTGGAACAATTGTATGTATGTTTTTATATAGGTAGTAGTAGTAGTAGGTGATTGTGCGTGATAATTAAGAATAATTTTGAACTTTAACTGGGCTCGCCCGTAGATAAGGGTTAAGGGCGACGGGACTTGATTCAGAGGTCTCGGGTTCGATATCCACTTTGAGCAACATGTTGTCAAGCAGGAGTGACAACTGTTTTTAGTTGGAAATATAGATAGCAATATGTTTCCAAGTGAAAATAGCCCTTACCTGGCATTGCTGCACCAATAAAAAGTCAGCCCTATTAGATAAATTCCGATAATAAATTCATCAAATTTTTATGGGTTAAGCATTGGTTATCATCTAAAAATACTTTATAAAGAAAAGTTTCAGCCCGACAGCTCATAGAACGTATGGTTCTGATTGCTGTTAAAATATGAGGAAAAAAAAAGAATTTGAACTGAATAAACGAAATGAATATACAATAAACCCTCGCTTTACGCGGCAAGTGCGTACCGTGCAGTATGGGGACCATGCAATAAAAAACTCGTATTTAACATACAATTCAGGCTAATTCGTAGTGCGTTCTAAGGAACCTTACATAGTGCAGTATGGGAACCGTGCTATGAGATACTTAAGAGTTGGTACAAATCACATCATTTTCATTGTGCTGTATGGAGACTATGAAATACAACTTGAAGTACGAGTAATACGGATGAAATGACATGTATGACATTGGCTTTTATTAAAAAATTGGCGCAACGCAGTCGTCAGCTCAAACGCGTTCTTAGGCTATAATCAATATAATAACAAAACTTACATTAATACTCTTTTGATATCAAGTTACTAGAATCTCTCATAGGTTGCGCAAGGAACTTATGGGCTGTTGAACAAAAACCGTGTAATAGGAAGTCCGTGTAGTCGGAGGGATGTCAGATTTTTATCTCCGCGTAGTATGGGAACCGTGTACCCATACGTGTAAATCGAGGGTTGACTGTATTATATAACTTCATATTTTTCGATCTTGTAATAATTTTAACCGATTTGAATGATTCAAAAAACCATTTCTATTGACGGGAAGATGTGCTGATTAGTTTTGGCTTAGGCAGGTCCAGCGGTTTCAGAGATTTGGAGTAAAAATGTAAAGAACAGCATTTTTTGAGAGAACTCTAATCATCAGAGTGATTCGAAAAGCATATTGCTTGTGTCGACGGTGTTTGTTTACAATTATGTTTTTGTTCTTGTATGTGAGCATAGGGAACGGTTTTTTTTAAAAAAAATATATATATTTGGCCACACTTACTCTGAGCATTATGGGCTCGCCCGTAGGTAAGCGGTTGAGAGCTACGGGACCTGATTCAGAGGTCCCGGGTTCGATTCCCACTTCGAGAAGCCTGTTGTCAGGCAGCAGTGACAACGATTTTCACTTGGAAATATAGATAACAATATGTTTCCAAGTGAAAATAGCCCTTGCCCGGCATTGCTGCACCAATAAAAAGTCAGCACTATTAGATTAATTCTAATAACAAAATCATCAAATATGGATGGATTAATCATTGGGTTACTTACCATCTAAAATATACGAAGTGAGGAGAAGTTTCAGCCCAACAGCTCATAGGACATAAGGTACTGATTGCTGTTAAAAATAATAATAAAAAAAAACTCTGAGCATTTAGCCACCTACAACATTTTATTTATTTACATTCTATACTATTATAGGTAAAGGTCGTCGCCCAAATATAAGAACTTATATTATACTAGATTTATAAAATACGACGAAAAAATTTACAGTACTCACAATAATTATTTTAAACAATTGTTATTACTCATTGATAAATTTTGATTGATGATTGATTATTTTTATTTCGCGAATGTTTAATTACGGTACGGGAAGTGCCAGAAATTTGCCTTAAGGCACAATACCAGACACCACTAGTTTCAATTAGCTACAATCTGTTAACAAAACAGCGCTAGTTCTTCGCTTATTTTTGTTGCTCATCTTTTGAACTTTTTCAATTGTCATTACTATACGTCTCCTGTATGTTATATCACAAAATTGTACCGAGTTAGGATAGTAGCTTCGTTATTCATGTTATGCCTTTTATGCAAAATAAATTTTCCAGTCCGCGAATCCGCCAGTTCTGGTTGTCGCTCCTTGATCAAAGTAGTACGGGCTGTCATCTATCTTCAAGTATCGTGCAGGTAGTAAACGCTGCACCAATATAATATAACGATGTAAAAGTCAGTTTAATAAACTTTATACCGGGTACTGAAATATAATCGAGCTCAATAATTGCTGTTACGTCCGAGAAGGCCATTAAAAACACCATTAAACTTTACAATCGATTTATTGCGCTGTCGATTGACAGATTTCCGAAAAAATAACATCAGTTTGCACTTTTCGACGGCGCTCGCCAATATGAGAATCGTAAAAGACGTAAAAGGATTACTTTGTATCAACTTACAAATTGACTGATTTAAAATTGTGCGATTTGAATATATTTCATTTTTCGCGATTGCGATGTTATCTGTATTGCATTGATTTATGGATTACAGTTGAGTTTTTATTATTTATTTCTTGAACGTAATTGTTATTTTTAATTATTTATTTCAAAATTTTACTAATTGTTAACTAATTAACAAAGTAATATATTTAATATATAAAAATAACACTGTAAATTTCGAGTATAATACAAAAACAAATAAACATTTAGATATCCTTTCTTGATTAGATCTAATTTATTTAAAGCTATATTTTTTATTACTTACATTTTATTAATATTTGCACCTGTTCCATCATGAATCATCAGCAAATTTTTTTGATAGTACTTTGAATTTTTAATTCGGATGCCCCTCCATTGATTGTTCAAACCGGTTAATCAGTGCTCCCGAAAACGTCGTCAAAAATTGTATCCATACATACATACATACGACATAAACACATACTCACACACACATCGATTTTTCTAAAGTACGCAAAAGTGTTCAGAAACGTCTTAAACGTGAAGATATGCAAAACAAATTATCTTCGATTTTTAGACGATTACTATAACTTACCCTGCGGGAAGTTAATTAGTGTATGCTAATCTGTGATTACTTACCAAAAACTTTATCACTCTTATATTACTTATAATTTTTGTTAGATTTTGTTTAGAATTTTATTAGTTATTTTAATTACAATTTTATAACTAAGTACCTATATGAAATGATAATAAAATAAATCTTATTAACAGTTTATAATTAAATGAAATTTTAAGTAAAAGAGACCGTTTGACTACCGTTGGTCTACAGCTATTAATTAGGCGGAAAAACCCTCAGAGTTTCCAATGTACAATTATTTACAACGTCTAAATCACAGGTTACGTACACATTCAACTCCCCAAACGTTATTTTAAAACTAACTTTATTTTTCTTAGAATTTATTATTTTTCATAATGATTATACGGTACGAGTTAAATTACGATAGAAACCCCATTTTGGGAAAAGGAAAAAAATATAATTGTCGCGTCCGTGATAAATATGTAAATAACGGTCGTAAAATTTATATGGAGTTCATATTATCAGTTCAAGTGTGTCACTCACTAAGCATGATTTGTATACGAGTTATTTTTGACTTCTTCATTATTATGATAATTGTTACAGTTTTAATTGCTACAATAGCTCATTTGTGGATTTCTACTTTTGCAGTGTGTTTTCCAACTTATTTTTATCGGGACTACCGTTAGTGAAGTAGAACAAATGTATTATTTATGCAAGAAACTGAAGTCAATCATTAAAAAATTAAAATCTTCCAGAAGTTAATTAAGGAAATACCAAAAAAGAAAGCTGCAATATGGAACAAATATCGACTAAGCTTTTCCAAGTATACAAATTCATAATATTCGATACGACGATATTTATATTATGTATTAAATATAATAATGTAGTATTGAATTATCTTCTCAACTAGGGAAATAGATAATCTACTGGTTTCTGAGTTTCTGTACATTCTTCTTTAGGAATTGCCTTGTACTTTGTCGAATACTAATGTATTTTTTTAAATGTAAATGTGAATCAGTAAAATATAAACTACATTTGCCATTTGCAAGTCACTTATCAAGGGCTGTTGCTTTATGTTCATTATCTTTGGGAAAATCACATTATATGGTGGTCTATGGGGGTGCATTGTTCCTTCCTCTGGTGCATTGTGTTGCGCTTTTAGTTACGATTATGAGCAGAAGCATTCTACCCTTTCACATTCTACGTGGCAGAAAACACTGAAAATAGTTATAATAAAATGTACAGTTTGTGATCATTTTTTAAGCTCTCGATTGGTAGATATATTTTATCTATATTTATTCTTCTTCTCTTATTGAACATTATAAGAGAATAATAGATATATTAACTTTTTGTTATTATATAGTAATTATACTTGTTATACCTGTCCTGAAGGTCAACAAGTAAAACTGTGAGTTTAAACAAAAACTTTGAAAATAAAAAATCTTCTGGTTATTTTCAGATTTTGATAAATTAACACATATTAATGAAACATATTTTTTTCTTTAATCTTGCCCTGGTAGTATTGTGGCGAAGTTCTCTGGAAAGTAAGTTTGGATGATTCTCGAGGCGGCTTATGTCAGCGTCTTTATGTAATAATCAATTTATTGAATTCAAAATTTCTTTTTGGAATTTATTTTGGCATCTTTGAATTTTTATCACTTTTGATTTGAAAGCTGATCCCCATAGTTGTATGTCCGTATGTCCAAATTGGCTTGTAGGCGTTAAGGGACATTTTTTACATATTAGGTTAATAAATAAAATAACACAATTCTGATAGATGCGCAATGATCACCTTAATTGTGGAAAGTATATTCAAAATTAGCTTATTTTTAGCTATACACCTAAGTCTGTTTTTACACGGTCTTTTTGTACATGGTTTTGATATAACACGGTTTGAAAATTGAGTATTTTTAATTTTTTTACACGATTTTATTCCATTTAGCACGATTTGAAATTTTATGTACTTAATTTTTTTTGTCAAATTTAATTTTTGCGAATTATGTTCATATAACAAAAAAGTATTTATGAAAGAAAAAAGTCTGAAACCATCGATAGTATCGATAGTTTGCGAACACTAGCTTAAAGATTTAAGTGAATTCCCCTTTAGCGTACAAACAATTTTTACTGGTCAAAGCAAATGTGAATAGCACTAATTTAGGGGAATACCCTAAAAATTCTTGTTTTTCACTAATTTTAATAGGTTTTAGAGATTAGGAACAAATCACCCATTTTTGTATAAGATCAATGTCTTTTTTTTACACGGTTTTTTTTACACGGCTTCTTCTGGAACCAATCTACCGTGTAAAAACAGACTTAGGTGTATATATATATATATATATATATATATATATATATATATACCCTTGGTCTTGGCGCAATGTTTGCCTTGTAACCTCAAGGGGCAAGGTTCAAGTTCGCGCTTTGTACAACCTTATATCATGCAACCTCCAAAAATTCTCCAAATAAAGTTATATTATAGCTAAAGTCATCATATATAGTATAAATGGAGCGAATTTCACACTTTTACATTGCATAAAGAAGTAAGTGGTCGTTAGGTGGGTGTTCCGCCAAAGTGTATGTATTTAAGTCCGCGGATGTACCGTGTCCCGCGGCCGTTTACTACTGTTTTCAGTGGTAAACGAGCAGTGTCGTTGAATATTTTACAACGACTTCCTCGACACCCTGCTCTGAGCTCAGGCCTTATCATAGTTTTTTATCGGCTGACATTTTGTCGGGCAGTTATTAGCGCGATACATTACTCGCAGCCTGCAAAGCTTTGTTTACGTCAAAGTGGTAGAGTTTATTGGTTTTTTATTTCGGTTTAAATAGTCAAGTATTCAAATATCGCACCCGTGGCTAAACCACACATCTGAAACCAAAAAAACATTATCTTAAAGCTTTATTCACTGAAGATATATTATATATCTTAAATTATATTATACTGTTTTTGATATCTATATATCATATATTATAGAATTATAGAATTAGGTATTATTTCAAATTAACAATAAGAATAAAAAACTGTTTCAAGTTGCTAAGATGTCTATCGGTAATAGTAATACCTTGAACGTATTTGAAACGAGTTATTAATTAGAACGAGTATTGAAAAATACAAAACAAACGTGGATAAAGTTAACTAAAGGGTCTGGGCATGTTTCCATACAGAAGTGGCCCCACCCTGGTATTTGAATAATTTTGATGCCATTTTATAGGTATTTTCGAGAAAATTTGAAATACCAGATTTCAAATCTGTAGCTCATCATTTGGCCGAGATATCAGTGAAAACATGTGAAAGTAGGACCTTTTTTCAAACTCACTTTTTGTCGGAAATATGAGAGATATCGGAAAACTGTCAACGTCATTCTATTTATACTGATCTTGTCTATGCTGTTCATAACAAATAATGTAAAAAAATTATTTGTTAGTGCGAGAAAAGGTGAAAATGATTTTTCATTTACCATTTTCTACCAGTGCGGCTATTTGGACTACTTTTATATTAGCACCATTCGAAAGCCTGTACATTTTTCTTCTGTTATTCAAAAATTCATTTAAATGTAAGTGGAACTTTGGATAAAAAGTTGGAAAAACTTAAGCTAGTACGCGCGCTGCCGGTGCAAGAACACCCATATAAAGTCGCTTTGCAAGAGCGACGAGCAAGCATAAGGCTCGTCGTTATAGCGCGTCTCGACAAATTATGTATATAAGTATGGAAATATTTATTAAAAACCAAAATTTATTTATATCTTGTATATAAGTATATTCATTAGTTATAATAAAAATCCAACGCGCCGAATAAAAATAATAATTACCTTTATTGATTATTTTCATTCGCCGTATAAGCTTGTGACTAATATATTTTAATGTATGAAAAACTTAAGATTACCCTTTGACACAGTTTTACTGAGTCGACACAGTAAAGTAGAGGATAGTATTACGTTATTTTTGTACTTTCTATTCTTTTATATATCTTTATAAAAGTTTATTTTTATTATATAGATTTAGAGCTACGTTATATTTGGCAAACTTTTGTTGTAGTGGAAAAATCAGAAAGAATCAGAATAAAAATCGGAAAGAATTTATTCATAAAATATAAGGAGCGGAAGTGACGAAGTATTAGTATATAACATTGCTCGAAGCCTTAAACAATATTGCTTTTGCCTTTGTCTAAAACGCTTGAACATTTATGCATTTTCTTCTACAATGCATTAATGTTAAGGATTTGCCGCGGTGTGCTCTGAATTTATCCAAATATTAATAGCTTAGCAGATACTGTTTTTGCTACAAGATGCGAGATTGCGGATTTATTTCCTTGTTATTTCCATAAAAGCAAAAATATTTTTCTGACGCTTGCAATTCGTCATCTCTCGCTCTGTATACGCAGAAGAATAGGATGTTTATAATATTAGAATGCATTCTGAAAGGCGATGTTGCAATGTTGAATTTAGTAATTATAGGACATTGTCATTGTTTTGGGATCTGGTGTCAGTAACATCGTCATTGGAGACTAATTCTTGGTGCAATGTTAATTATCTTTAGATTTTTTCAATACAACAAATACTTTCGATAAAAAACTTAACTTATTAGTAAAAATTATCAGCGAATTATTAGCATGTTATTATTATCTAAAACAATTCACAATAATGTTGTTTCATAATTTGCAACTTTTGATTTCACATCATAAATGTCACATAGTCAATCCCTCGATTCTTCCTTCCATTGCTCTTTTACGTGCTTCTGCCTATAATCGGTCCTAATTGATCAATGAAAAACTCCACCGTGCCGTGCCAATGGAGAAATTTCAGTATCGTTAAAAGCCATCCAGATTCAAAATTGGCTGAAACACAAAAGCTTTTAACACGTTATAAAATATATTTATTATTAATCAATTATATCATAAAATTTGATATGCATTAGCTGTATATATTGCTTTGCTATATGGGGTTTTGCTTGTACAAATTTATACGTTTATTGTATTAAAATTATTTTAATATAATTTTATAAGGAAAATAATGTATAATTTTACCATAATACATATAGGTTATCGCAAAATTCAATGTCGGGTGATCGAGGGTGGTAGTACCGACCTTAACTGTCCTGAAAATGTTTAGAAAATAACAATGATTTTAAAATGTTTGGAAATTATGAACTTTTGAGTACAACCTAGAGCTTTTGTGAAATTGTGACTATTTTTTATTTATTGTGGTTAATTTTTATTACTTTTGCTCAATTAAACTTTAGAACTGTAACCGTATATAACATTTCTAGGATTTTATTTGATTTTAAGTTGTTTGGAAATTATGAGCTTTTAAGTGCAACATAGAGCTTTCGTGAAATTGTGACTATTTTTAGTTTATTGTGGTTAATTTTTATTAGTTTTGTTCAATTAAACTTTGGAACTGTAACCGTGAATAACATTTCTAGGACCAAAATCAAAAGTTATGTAATAAATTTGATGATATAATTATTTCTAATAAATAAATTAGTTTAGGTTCATTGGCACAAAAGTTAGATAGAAAAATAATTTTTTTATTACAATAAATTTTCAAATTGTTTTTCGTGTGCATTAATACTTGCCTTATATCTTCTTAACATTTTCTTCAGGAGTGTCGCTACTGTACGGAACAGCAATATCATTATCATAAAAAATGCATTAGAAAATTAAAAGTTTCGTTTCTAATAAACTAGAAATTACAATAAATATTAGAATCACTAATAGTTCAACTCATAGTAATGAATTTTGAAGCAAAGTCCGACACGCTGCATGTCGTCCATGGACGACATCCGTACACAGAGCACTAGATAATAATACAAAAAAAATCTTAAAGCAAAGGCCTACACAGAACTAAAAATTTCATTATTACATGATTTCATTATTACCTTTTTATACTTAGTCTTAATGGGATAACGCATACTCCTAATCCTAGTTTATTACCTAGTTTTGTCAAATGATCAATTAAACTAGTGGTGCATGGCATCGTGCCTTAATGCAAATTGCTGGAACTTCTCGTACCAAAAATGATTTTTTCAAAAAAAGATTAACGTTTTTGAAAAAATTTTACTTTGAAAAAATTAGTTTTTTCAGAAAGTTTTAAATTTTTTTAAATTTCCGTTCTCTTAGAAACTGAGTTATCCTTTGTGGCATTTTTTGCCCGTATCTTCGAAACGGCTAGACCTGCCTTTGCCAAAAACTAATCAGCACGTCTCCTTATCAACAGCAATCGAATGTTATTTAAATAACTGAAATCGGTTGAACCGTGTTTACGAAATCGTCGGCGAAAATTTGTATCCGCGCGTACACAAACACACACATATACATCCATTTTTTCTAAGGTATGCCAAAATGTTCAGAAACCTATGAAACGTAAAGATATATACAAATTTCCATTTTTGCGATTGCTATAACACCCTACGGGAGGTCGATAACATAATAATTATTTGTTCAATTTTAATTACTGCTCGAATGATTGATTAGTAAACATAATCATGATGAATGCATTTTTGCTAAAATATCAGTATATTAAAGAACAAGTGTAAAGAACATATGTAAACTATTTATAATCGGTTGATCGGTTTTGCAAGTTGTAACATGAAACAATAGATATAATTTTTGAGAATTACATGACTTCTTGTGGTTTAAAATTCTACAATCCAAAATGCTAAATATCACATTGTGCACAAATTTTTCAAATTATTTAAAATCGTCGCTGTATTATGTTTAGATCAGTTTGATATTCGAGTCAGTTCCTCGTCGCCCTTTGTGCGGGGTTTTGCTTTGGCCAGAATAGCGGTCCGTTGAGCGGAGTTTAGCATTCTCGCGGTCTCCGCACACTTTTATGCGAGATCGTGCGTACAAAGCTTATTTCATAATCGGACTGGTTCTTAGGAATGCCGTTACTGTACCAGGTTCAGCATTTTTGTATTTTTGTTTTCATTAATTTAGCATCGGCTCAAACGCTCGCCACGACCCGATTCTCTCGCTCATGCCAATTTGAACTGAAAACAAAACGCAGCAAAAAAATAATGATGAAAAAATTCTACGAATTGATATGATTTCAATATTCGGTTCGCATATGAATTGCCCTAATTAATTAGATTGAATTATGGCAGGAGGTGACATTGATAGAAGCTGAAATTAATGATAGTTGTACCTGCGAAGACAATTTAGGGACATCAAGTAATGATCGATTTAGTTACATATTACTTTTGATAATTTTCAGTACTCAAATTCACTAATATATCATATCATATTATGAAATAGCAAAATATGCTGAATTTTCTTGTATAACAACAATATTGATTAAGATAGTTGAAGGTCTGATCTGATCAAAATTTTGAACATTTTGAGTCATCTGAACATATTTTAGTTATAGTAAAATTCTACTCTATTTTCTCGCAATCTCGAGATTCTTCAATGTTTTTCCTATAATAGAATATTTCAGTTTTAGTCAAAATGCCCCATACCACTAGCTAGCAGCTAAACCAGGAACGTATCAGGATACGATTCGTTTTTGTAATATTTTAAGACTTCTTATTCATATTAAAAAAAACTTTGCCACACAACATGTAACACACACATATTATCTACTTCTAAATTCATATTTGTGTGATAGAAAGCAGTTTTTCGTCAGTTCCAAGGTCATTTGTTCTCAGAATTTCTTTCTGGAGTTCCACAGGGTAGTGTCTTGGGCGCGCTGCTTTAGATCAAATATACTGTCTATATTCCAATCCAGTATAGTAAGATATCACGCGTATTCATTTTTAGTCTTTATTTTTTTAATCCAATCATTTTCAAACAAAAAAATTCAAAAAATTTACAATTTTTTTCATAACTAAAAATACCTGTAATGTTTGGTAGGGCCACGTATCACTAAGGAGAGGGCTCCAAAAATCCTTAAAAAATCGATATCGTGATTAATAGACTAAAACGTGAAGATCGATCAAATTCCCGTCCTAGTTCTTATTATACACATTAACGTAGATAAAATAGAAAAACAGTTAAATCTATGCAGATTAAAAGTAAACAATTCTAAATCAGTTGATAATACTTTTACCCTACGACAAGGTTCATGCCTTCCTGTTAAATTAAATAGAGAATAGGGTCCTGTATCCAATAAAAAAATGTTACCATATTATTTTTTTATATGGATTGCTATAATAAATACAAAAAATCTAAATATTTATATTGTGATTAAAAATGTTATTGTGTTATCATAATATGAAACTTTTTATATTCGACAAATTGTTTGGTTTTTTGAATTACTCAATTCAGATGATACACACTACCGCAGTTTTTATGTGGAGTTAAAAAGCTCAGAATGCATTCGAATTATTATTAGTAAATCAATAAGTAGATGGCAAATTCGACTCTGATTAAACCATTCGATAATATATTTTTAATGCTACTCCTATCATTACCAAAAATCTCATTGTATTTATGGGGTATAAGTACATGGCACAAAATAAATGGGGTAGGCTTGTTATTCATTGTGATGCATAGCCGCAAAAGCCGCGGCGCTGCAACGTGTTCGGCATGCTATGTTTTATGACTTAATGATCGGTCTTTGATGCTGTTTAACTGAAAAGAAAAACAAACACACAGGATGAACTTATAACAAGCGGTGCTACAAGATTTTGTATTAAAAAATCGTGCTCTATCATATTTTGCTTGGATCCAGTTGCTAAGAGAAAGAAGGTTGATCCAACAATAGAAATAGTCCTTACATTTTATTTTATATTTGTTTCAACAGCAACCAGAACCACTTAGTATTATAGTTCCTAGAAACTTTTTATTTTACTTAACCTAATATTTCTTAGGCAATCCATTGATTCTCAATTTTCTTAAGTGTCAATTTTATATGAGATCTTTTGCCTAATAGTTGTGAGTGCATGTTGTAGCTATGCCCACGAAAGGCGAATTTTGCTGAATATTATATTTGAAATTTATTTCCACCCTAAGTCGAAACTTGGCATCATGCTGCCTGATCTAGGGCTTGGGCGAGGTTAAAATCGAATCATCGAACCCGGGACTAGTCGGTGCTAGACAACGTCCAAACCGATTATGCCACCTTTTATAAATATAAAATACTTAAGGGGCACAACTAGTGTAAAATTTTTAAAAAATCGAATTTTCAATTTTTCCATATTTCGATAGGTTATACCTTTAAAAATAACATACCAAAATTTTAAATCGATATCTTAAATAGTTTTAGAGTCACAGTTATTTGAAGAGAATATATATAGTATTAGTATAACGATCATTTAATCTTTCAACGCGTTTTTCTTGAAACAGCATTTTCCGAATTTGCTGCAGCGATTACTTAAAAACAAATGATCCGATCACTACCAATTTTTTTCACATGTTCTATATATATAGTTCTTCTTCCTCAAAAATCGAATTTTGGCAGTCCAAAAACAACCAAAATTTTGGTAAAATTCGACTTTTTTTTAAAAAACGACGTTATTTTGTCAATTTTTGTTTTTTTTCTTTATCGTAGTTCATTTTACAGACAATGTTATCTAGTTTAACGTGTTTTTTTTTTTAATTTCATCCACGTAGATGGCCGCAATCACTGCAGCAGTGAAGGGCTTTTTTTTGTCGCGCCGTTGGAAATCGACGATAACTTAAAAAATATTTATTTATTTTTTTCAAAAATTTTACTATGTATTCTTGTATGGAATGTATAAATATATTTCTGAAATTTTAAATTGATTGATATAGTAGTTTTTTTTTAATATAAATTCCCAAAAATCACCTTTTTTTAGGCGATTGCATTAGTTGTGCCCCTTAAATATTTTTCATCGAAAAGTACTGTCTAAACTCTAATTGAACTTTTGACCCTTTTTTTATCTTGTATTTTCTCGAAACTGTTATCATTTGAAAAACATGGGTGTCAAAATATGGGTTGAATATTTGTGATGAATATGGTAATTGTATTCAGCCTAAAATATTTATGGCCAACTTCAAGCCATAAATTCAAAAGCTTCAGTACCATATTTATTGAGTAAATTTCCTTTTTTATGTATATACTTCAGTATTATCCCCACATGAAACAAATATAAGTAATATCTTTTCCAAACATTTATCAGCCCTTCTTTTATAAAAAAAACGCAAATTTGTTTACAAAGCCGCGCCTGCCGCTAGCGGCGGTGTTAATTGCTGTTGCTGTGCATCTGACTACAAAAGATTAAATGCGAAAATCACCAAGAAGCAACTCGGATACTTCACAGAGAGTGTTTGTATTCGCTCGGGAACGCTTTTGTTTTTGCTCATTTTCGTATTATCGCTTTACGGCGACGACTTTCAACATTTGTTTAGTGTAGGAAAGAGCAATTAATGAGTTTAGAGTTATATCATTATATGAATGAATTATATTATCTGGCGAGAAAATCTAGTCCTTCTTGTTTATACTGTAAGACTTGTATTTGTCTTTCACTTTTTTGTACACATTTTAAATTAAAAACCTTTTTTTTTGTATATTTGAGTTGCAAATTAGTTTGAAGTCTTCTATTATTGGCTTAGATACTAACTTACTGCATTTGTGTCATTATGTCTTTCATAATAGCTGATTGGTTGTTTTTGGCAATGGCAGGTACAGTCATTTAGGAAGCGTCCATTAATCACCTGAGACTTATAAGGAGAAGGAGGGATTCGACAAAAAATTACGATACATCACGTGGGGTATGGGAGGGTCTGATAAGATATCACGTGAATTCATTTTTTATCACAATATAAAAAAATCTAAAATTTTTCAAAAAAAAAAAAATCAAATATTTTACGATTATCTCTAGGCCATACAAATACAAGTGATATTTGGCGAGGGAGGGGGTGGGTTTAATTTTAACCTCCAAAGAGTAGGGGGTCCAAAATTCCTTAAAAATCATTCACGTGATTAATGGACGCCCCCTTTAGGGGTGAAAAGCGCAGGAAAAGTTATAAAATGTAATTCGTAAATCGGTAGACATATATGGCAGTTATATCTGTTAGACAGATAGACAGATGGGTTCCTGTATCCAATGACAAAATGTTAGCATATTATATTTTATATAGGTCGCAATAATAAATACAAAAAATCTAAATATTTAATTTGCGATCAAAGATAATACTGTGTTATCATAATATCAAACTTTTTATATTCGACAAACTATTTCTGATCTGCGGACAGTTAGATAGGTAAACAGGCAATTAGGTGGAAAGGAAGAAAAGGAGATATGTAAGCATATAGTCTGGTAGACTGATGAGTTTATAGACCTGACTAGGTGGTCAGACAGGCAGGTAAACAGGCATCCAGGTAGATAAAATGTAGATAAAAAATATTATTGATTAAATCGATTATTTACAATCATCGGGAAGTTTATGCAACTTGCCACAAAGCTTACCTACAACTAGTTTTTGCTTAATTATTTTCAAAAGTGTAATAAATAAGTCACATACGCACACGCTACAATAAACACATACATACAAATGTATATGTATATATATATATATATATATATATATGTATATGTATATGTATATTTATAATATTGATTCAGAAATTGACCTGAATTCGATTATGTATCATGGTCGTAAAGCTATTGTATTCACCTGCTATTTATTGCCGATATAAATGTGTTTATTAATGCGGTTATTGTTTCCTATCGATAGAACAATATTGTAATTTACAATATGTGCGTTCGAAAAAAATCGAATAGTAAAATTTATGCGTGCCATGAAGCATATCAAATCGGTACATATTTTATATTTGTAATCTTTGCACTCGTTTGATTAATTTATACATGATCAAGTTATTATAACATTTTCTGCGTCGCCAGACTCAATGTGGTGATATAATCGATTGTTGATTTTGATTTGTTTTTTGTTTTATTAATCGAACAGAATTAAAATTTAAGAGCTTAATAATCCGGCTGATTTAACTTAATACTATGCCGGTTCTACAGATGGCAACCACAGTTGTTCCATCTCTGTGTGTGTCTACCTACAATTTCTGTAATAGGTCGAATTTTTATTGATGCAGCAATGCCGGATTAAGGCTATTTTTACTTAGAAACTTATTTCTAGATTTACAAGTGAAAACCGATGTCATTAGTGCTTAACATCAGACTGCTCGAAGCGGGTATCGAATCCGGGACCTCTGAAATAGATTTATTATTTGCCATGAAGTAATTTTCTTATAATTAAATATTCACTTTTTTATAAATACATTTTTCTAGAACTTTTTAAAGGGTCGAAGATATCATAGAAAATTAATTATTGCTTTTTGATTCCTAGTTTCCATTTCTATAGGCTTTATTTCAACCAGTTAACACGTGAGAATGGCTGTAAAATGAGGTTTTGTGTAAAATGGCAGATTGGCAGTTATTTTTCATTATTATTTTTAAATTCTCTGTATTTTTTATAACACTTAAGTAAAAGTAATGTTATAAGAGAGTGAAGTACACATATCCAAATTTTAAGTGTCTATAGTTTGTTTGAAATACCAAAACAAAAAGCATAATTGTTTTTAAACTGTGTTTTCAAATAATTTGTATATATAATTGATAGCTTAAAATAGGTTTTTTATGTTTAATTTATTGTTGAAATTATTAAATATGTTTGTTAACCATCATATTAAGAACCGACAAAAAGCGCCTTTTCATAGTGATTTTGTTTAGAACGGTTTTTCTATTTAAAAGTGAATTTTTGAGTAACACGGTTTTTTATGGAACCTATTTTTAGTGTAAAACGGGAAATAGGTATTATTTAATAATCCACGTAATGTATTTGCATGTCATAAATGACTTAGTTGTCAATGTAAAAACTTAAGTGAATAATTTAGTTCCAACTTTCGTCATAATTCATAATAGCATTAAGTACTGAAACGAGCCTTGTGGCATCTGTCTCGTGTGCATTATCACATTATGTTATTGCCGTTGCTTCTATTAGTACAAATTTTCCCGGATGCTTGATTTTCACGTCGACACTGGGCGAAAAACAACAATACTTCACTAATTGCGTTAGGTGCACACCTACACCAGGACGTGAACGAACGCACGCACAAAGGCAAACGTTCATAAATAAATAGTAAACGCAAAGTGCACCAGGGATTTGAAACACCATTGCAGACTTAGCATATCTCACGAATGTTGTGGAAAGCTATCACCCTTTCGAAAATGATGGAAAACTGCGAGTATTTTGGAGCACGAAGTCGTTTTTCTGTATTATTTCATAAGCTCAGTCAAATATGCCCATATGAGTGGAGTTGCTTTAATTGGAATGCTTTTGGAAAAGCTTTAATTTATAATTGTAATTAGAATTTTTACGCGTATTTATCCTACAGAATAGTATAACACGTTGCCGCCTAATAATTAATAATTAATAATTTAATAATAGTTAATAATTTTAACTTCCAAACATACAACTTACACTCGATTTCATCTGGCAATCATAAACAATTTAAAAAAACAATTTTTAAGCACGATCTTCAAATTAAAAGTGTGCGGCAACGTGTTAAGTTTAGTTTACTAACTTAAATCTCATTGTGTTTTGTACCTCATCGAATGATCAATAGCATATTAAGCTTTCTGCGGCCCTAGGCCCTATCTGATCAGCCTCCGTTTTTAATTGATAAAATTGTACTTTTCTAATTGAACAAATATTTTTATTTTAATTTAGGGTAAGGGCGGGGTACATTAGTCTAATTTTACTTCTAGTAATTATACTGACTAAATCAAATGAACTTAATCATAACAAAAAACACGTATCAAATGAACAACTATCGAAGTATATTCAGTAAAAATTCCATCTATACTATTGAAGATGATTTTTTTTACCGTTTTTCCAAACATTGTCATTTTTTCATTTTTTTCATAGGCTGCGTAAATAGAATAGTAATTTTTTATCTTGCTAAAATGAAACATTCATCGAGCAATCTAATGTGTTATTTTTAATTTGAAGGTATTTTACAAAATGATAGCTAGATTATTTAACTAATGCGAAAGAAAAATTTTACGGGTACATTTTTTACAAATATTACACTGTGTATAACCTTAATCTAGTATTTCGTCAGAAATATTTATTAGCAGAGTTGGTATAACTATTAATTCAATTGTGAAATTGCTTGTTTCAACTTAATTTACTCTTTTATTTTCTTGTTGTTTAGACCTGCTATTTTTAATTTGAAGGTATTATACGAAATAATAGCTAAATTATTTAACTAATGCGGGAGGAAAATTTCACGGGTACATTTGTATAAATATTACACTGTATATAACCTTGATCCAGTATTTTGTCATAAATATTCATCTGCAGAATTGGTATAACTATTAATTCAATTGTAAAATTGCTTGTTCCAACTTAATTTACACTTTTATTTTCTTATTGTTTAGACCTTTTCCAGTGTAAAGGTTCAGGTAGTCTTTTTTACGCCAATCACATCTAAGCTATTCTAGAGTTTATATAAGAAAACGGTTGAATCTAACTTCAAAATTACCATAGATCCTTTAAAAAAAATTAAAAAGCAAGTACTTAAACTTAGATTCAGCTATCATAAATTAAACACAAGAGCCCAAACACAAAAAACTACCAACGAAAAAAATACTTTCGTTATGAATATCGGTACACACATACATTTATTTCCTGATATTGAGCTGTTGCAAAATAAATGAATGGCATCTTTTGCCTTTTTCTTTTGAATAGTATCTTTAAAAATTCTATACTTTACTTCTTTTTGAGATAATGGTAGACCTGTTTACCCGCGGACCTTTAAGCACCGGTCTGCTCTACTTAGATAAGAATTTTAATTTATAAAATTATGATTGCTAAACAATACAAGAAAAACGTTATGAAAAAATATTTTTGTATGCCAACAAAAAGATGAATTTTCAATGAGTACTAAATAACAATTTATATATAATGACCATTCGTTCTGATTTTATTTAAAACCAAAAAATAAGAAACCATCGAGAAACAAAATAAGAAACATTCTATTTCATAGAAAATTATCTGTAATTTGTAAAAAAAAACAGGGTTGATCCTCAAAATAAATTGTAGTTGCTAAATCTGGTTTAAAATAGAAATATTTGCCCCACCAAATTGTGCCCCATGAGCCAGGGCTTCAAAGGCCTATGCAGTAATCTGGTGAATGATATGATTATTTTTTTTGATTATGTTTCAAGTTAGTTTGAACGTTTAAAATATATTTTTGCATTTAACTTTCTTTTTCAAACACATACCTAATTTGAATTATCCCTAAACTTCTTTTATATTCACAACAATTTATTTGCCATCCGGTCGCCGCGGGTTACTCGCATCTGGGCTAGACTGTTTTTTACGCCTTTGAGATGAATGCGACCATACCGGAAGATGAACTAGTTTTTCATTTAGCAAGAAAATCGTTTCGCTTTTGTCGTCATAATGCACAGTGATTTACCTCTTTAATTAGAGAGACATGCTATTTCGTGAGTTCAGTGTGGAAAAACTTTGTCGTGAATTTCCCATCTAATTAAGACGACGTGTTGCGTATTCACTGAACGTCTTAGCAGTATTTGCGAACTTTTTATTACATACCTACAGTTAAAAATATAAATTATATTCGTACTTTTCACGTCCATTGAATTCATATTTTATATTTATTATAAAGATTTTTTATTTTGTACATTTTGTGAGTTTTTAGGCGAAAACTCAACTTTAAAACGATATCAATAATTTGAAATGGTGTTCTACTCAAACTTTTGTATCATACATTCATTTGGGCAAACGAATGATTTATGATTCTTCGTAAGTATATTGCCCGAAAAGTCTCCAAAGCTTCTCTGTATGAGCTTTTATACAGATCATGTATATTTATATGAAAAGCTCGTCGACCGCAAATATACGAGTTGTATTCAACAAAACGGTTCAAAGTTGAATATTTTGCGAATAGCTTTTTTAACAACCTCTTCCGGAATTTGCTGGGGGATGTTGAATAATTTATTACCTTCTGAAGTTTTTTTATTTATAGTTAAATATATTTATATCTGCAATATTTTTGTTTGTACGATTGCATTCGCCATAAGTTATGTATAAACTTATATATAGAAATAAAAGATTTTGAATTAAAATTTTCTTTGTCAGTTTTAGAAACTCATTTCATTTTCAAAAGCTTACACAAAAACCTGATTCGCTGATAAATTGGATACCAAACCTGAATATGAATAATTTTGAACAAGTTTTCAATGGTTTGTTTTGATTATTGCTCTTCCAAATTTTAACTACAAATCCAACGTCAAAATTAATTTTAGTAATCACAAAATTTTTGCTGTATAAAATTGAATTCTTTTTTATATATACTGTTAATTAGAATACTAAATTAATTAGTTAATATGCGTGTGGATGTCTTATGGAATTCAGTGATCTTAAATTAAAAATATTTTATATTTGTACTAGTATGTATTTGTTATAAGTGATCATTTAGTTATAATAATTTTCATCAATTTTCAATCATGAAATTAATAATTTATGTATTTGTATATAGTTTTTTTGTACAATTATGAATTTGGGTAAATTTTTTTTACATCTTACAAATTTTTCTAAATACATTAATACTTCATGTGATAAAGTGAATTGAAAATTTGCAATTTTATTTTTGCCAAAGAATTAGAACATTTCATATATTTCTATCTACATTACATAGTTTTGAGTATCATTTAAGAGCAAAACAGTGATAAATTGTTAAATTGCATAGATTACAAATTATTGTTTATCTATATATATACACATACTTATATATCTACACATTGGCAAATAACCATATTGAATTCCTCGTTGCTTTGCAATCGTGTTACTTTGTAATTACCTGCTAATCTTGATAAACCAAGCGATTTCTGTATTGAATAAACCAAGCCTGAATTAATTTCTCCTTTATAATATCCAATTATTTATAATTGTACTTGGTAAATGGCAAACTACATTTTGCCAGTTGCAGCTGCTTTTATTCAATAAATAGCTTTCTATGTCAGTGTGGCTATTGTGAAGGATCGCTGCAAAAAGCGTAACAAATAAATTCGTACAGCGTACATAGGTATAAAACATACTCTCTGCAATTCAGGAGCGCATTTAATCATTTTATTTTGTTCATTTATGAATTTTAAATAAAATATTTCATTCATGTTGACAAATGCATTCACATAAACATATATACATAAATAAAGTATTTTATAAAAAAAGTATATTCTTTCTAATCAATCTAATTCAATAACTCTAAGTTATTAATATTATATAATAATTAACTATGTAATAATAATTAAGTCAATTTTTCAATATTTATACTTCATGAATAAATATTGATAATATCGTTCCTATATGTTGCATCGTTCATGATCATTTTGATAAAAATACTCTTAATTTAATTAATTTAACTTTTTCCCAATTCTAATAACCAATAAAATTATAATTATCGCGAAAAAAATAAAAATGAAAATCTTCACGTTTCAAGACTTGAACATTTTGGCATACCTTAGGAAAAGTGATGCGTGTGAGTGTGCAGTATGTGTTTTATTTTTTTTCCACGATTTCGAGAGCATGGATTTCAACCGATTTGTATGATTCAAAATACAATAAAAGGTGATGAGTGTGTGTGTATTATATGTTTTATTTTTTTCCATGATTTCGAGAACATAGATTTCAACCGATTTGAACGGTTGATTATTTTTTGGCAAAGACAGGTGTAGCCGTTTCGGAGATACAAAGCAAAGAGCAAAAATTCACAGATTTTGAGAGAACAGGGCATCCGATTCGAATAATTCAAACAACACTTTATTTGTATTGGCAGAGTGAAAAATTGATTACGTTTTTGCGAAGGTAGGCTCACAAATTTTGGACTTGCAGAGAAAAAAGTTGAAAAATTGACATTTGGTGGTCTGAAATGATCGTTACAAATCATTATTATTTATTCCCATACCTGTAGAAATATTTATATATAGATGGCAGGTAGATAGGTAGACTGATAGACAAGTAGTCAAATCGGACAGATAGATACGTTGACAGGTTAATAGACAGGTAGACATGTAGATATGTAAAAGATAGATAGGCAGACTGGTAGAAGGCTAGAAAAGTAGACAAGGTGTGGATAGATACACAAGTAGACAAATAGGAAGACAGATATGTTGACATGTTAATAGGTAGACAGGTAGTCATGTATATAGGTAAAAGCTAGATAGGAAGACAGGTAGAAAGATAGAAAATAAAAGTAGACAAATTGGCAGGTCGACTAGTAGGTATGTAGATAGGTAAATAAATAGATAAATGGATAGGTAAACGAGTGGACAGGTAGCCAGGTGCAAAAGTAGGCAGATAGACTTAGACAGGTAGATCATACACGAATCTTATATTTATTGACTAAATCAATAAATTTATGATAATTTACATTTATTGGGAAGTTTATGCAACTTGCCACACGGCAAAATGCCACTTACATTTAGTTCTTACTAAGATGAACTATTACTGTTTTAGTTCTGAAAAAGAAGATTGGGACGGACCCATTGCTATAATTTTTTGCCCCTTCTTTCATATTTCAGTCTTCGAAAAGTTTGGTCGAAAATTCGCCACTGAAGCAAAGCAATAAGTTATTGCAGCAGTGCGCAAAGGTGTATTGTAACAGTACACACGGTCCGTACTAAATGCTATAAGCCACACGGCATTAAGCGCTCTCGGGCAAGTAGTTCACGTAGGTAGGTAGTTTGTTGTGTAGGCGGGATTCGTTGTTTTGTGTAACATAATAATTCATATGAAGCCGTGTCAACAGATTATCAATCCTGTTATATATACTCACGCCGTCGTAAAATTTCCGAGCCAATTGATATGTAATATATTCATTAAGATTGTAATTGAAAATACTATAGTGGTATGGCAAAATTGTGGGAAGTTTCTTCATTACTTCATTCATTTTATTTGTTTTAAAGTACAGTTTACGAATACTAATATATATGAGTACAATTTATGATAGACAAACAGTGGCACCGGAAAGTAAATTTTGATGAGTGGGTTCAGATAAATCATGTTAAAATAGTATGAAATGAAAAACAAAGCTTTATCTGCACACTAATAAATTATAATCTGAGGCAGATCCAAGGTGTGAGAGCCACTACAAACAAATGATTCCCTTATTCTTTATCGTTTATCATTTTCATTACCACTATTTGCCACCCCCCCCCCCTTTTACAATTTTTTTTTTGTTCCAACTTCTGTTTCCTGCGCTTCGGCTTTCAGTTCCATGTGTTTTCTCTTCTCTCGTAAGTCGTCAATCATCTGCATTCTTCTTTTTCCTTGTCTAATTGTAAGACATATATAGTTGCGTCACATTTCTGAATATGTGAATAGCGAGCTTTTGCTTTTAATAAGAAGAGAATATTAAACTAAAATTTTATAAATTTATTTTTTAATTGCGATTAGAACTACGCATTCTTTGAGTTATATTTGCTAACTTACTATAATACTTTGCTAATCCTAATCTGCTATTTTCTACAAAAAGGCAAATAATAGTGATACCAAATAATAGTGGAGTTAACCAGTGGAGTCAATAAAGGCAATTTTTACTTGTGATTATATATCAGATCTCGAACCTCAAGTGATTAAATTTGATTCTACTGTTTAATATCGAGCTTGGCCGAGGTTGGGATCAAACCCATAACTTGAGCTAACTCCATGGATAGCTCAAGAAAATAAATGACTTTCTATTTTTTTATCAATATTCTTAGTATACCAGAATGTGTAGAAATAATAAAATTAATTTTTTGTCAAGAAATAATATCGGTCTCTACTCTTATTTTTTATTTTTTTTATTTTAAATTCTGCTTCTGAATCTTACTAGTTCAACTATTTCTAAGAAAAACTTTATTTTTGGCGGTTTATTTACTCCCTGGTGCATTTAAGTGTTTTTTAGTGCCAATACCAATCAGAACCTAGCAGCTCTATAAACAGTTGTGATGGCAACTTAAAGATTAACTTGATTATATTTAATATATTTTTATTATTGGATTTTTTCCAATACCGATGATGTACTTTTAATTTAATGCAACCATGGCTTAAAAGGTCTATTTTGACTTGAAAGTCATATTTAGATTATGTTGGTTTGAATATGAAATTTTGATACCATGTCAGAAGTGATAACCGAAACCTGTGGTTGTATGGTTAAAGCTCTTACCACGGAA
>NW_020536999.1:45330582-45375689 GCF_003426905.1 Ctenocephalides felis | reverse complement strand
TTTTGCCGATACAGTACTCCGGGAATTCTGAAAATTGGTAATCTTATAGATTTTTGAGGTGCTATTTGCGAATTTCAACTTTGCCACCTCAAATTTTTTGCGGAAAGTCGCCGCCATATTGGAAAAATGGCGTCAAAACACAGTTTTTTTTTAAAATAACTCCTTTCCGGCTCATTCTACGATAACTGTAGCTATGTACGAATTAAACCATATAAAATTTCCTACAATTTTTTCAAAAACCGTTATTTCGCAAATCAATAGTTTACTCTCAAACTGAGCCTCCTCAAAGTCCTTGCTTCTCTCGCCGTAGTATCGGATCTGCCCATATTTGACTGCTTGTTGAACTTGATCACATTCTCTCTAATAATAATTATTTTTAATATTAAATTGAGCGAATAAGATCTAGAAATAACGTGTTTCAAATATTTTACTGTTTTTTTGGTGATAATTGAACACTACAGTGACAAAATAGCTATATACAAATTAAGCTACAACGATATTACATTGTTTTACAAAAGTACAACAAAGTCAAAAGACATAATATACTCTATTATGGACGGGGCACAAAGGTCAAATTTTATTTTGAGCAATTATTTTGTAAAAACCAAATCAATTATGTCACAAACAGTAACACATATCAAACAAACAACTATCTGACTATGTTTAGTAAAACTTGCAGCTAGTTCATCACTGTAGAAATATTTTTTTTGCTATTTTTTTCAAAAAATAGGGGTAAAATGGGGCGGCCAGGTTGCAAACAGGTCAATGAATATCTTATTTTTAACTTTAAAGGGATTTTGCGAAATAGTAGTTGCATTATTCAACCAGTGCAAAATATAAATTTCATGGGTACGTTTTTTACAGAGATAACACTGTATATAACCTTGATCTGGTATTTTGTCCGAAATATTTACCAGCCATATTAGAATAACTACTTATCTATTTATCTTCTGTAAAATTGTTTTTTTTAACCTAATTTACTTTTTTATTTACTATTTTTTTATTGTTTCCTCCGCCTTTGCCAGGGTAAAAGTATAGTTGGTTCTTTTTACCTCACTCACGTGTAAGCTTCTATAAAAAAATAACTGTTAGATCTAGCTTAAAATTAATAATAGATATTATCTTATAAAATAATTAAACAATTTTAAACTTAAATTAATAATACGTTTCATAAAACAATTAAATAACTTATACCTAAAATTAATATTATCAAATTAAATTAAATAAATTAAATTAAAACAATAAAAAAAAACAGAAAATATTCATTATGAATTTTCAATTCAATATGCCGTTTATCTCCCGATACATCTTTATGCCTCTGCTTTCAAATATTGTTGTTAAAAATGTCTAAATTTACAGATTTTTAAAATATTGTTGCTGGACCTTTTTACCCGCGGACACGTTCTAACCTATATGTATATGTATATATGTGCATATATGTATATAACTAAATCTTCTACATTATTATAATGTAGAAGATTTAAAATTAATCAATTATATGATACAACCCTGCCTATATTCCATTTTAGTTCGTCCATGTCATATCATAATCTCTCCCGCACGTTGTATTCATCATAAAGGTTCTTCCCGCCTGTTTCCTCGTGCCCCTTTAGAATTCAAACAAGTACGCATATTTCATTTCTTGGACTAAATTCAAAACCGTAAGAAAGTGACAAGGATTAGTTGATTAAGATGAGAGATGAGTATTTGTACAGAGGGCTTGTATTAGATAAGACATAAGCTTCATATGATAAATATAACTTGATTTATTACACATATGTACATTTGAATAATATCATTGATATATGATGTTGAATTTTTATGATTTATGAATGGTGTGAAGAATTTGATTTGTGCAACAGATTTTGCACACACCCTCCTTTGGATAAAATACACCAACGTTATGATGGTCTTTTTTTAGCCATTAATATTTCTGGATATGGAAATGTAAAGTTATTTGCAAAAATAAATTAAATTTTTCATTTTTGTACGATATTTTGGGCTATTTAGCTTTGGACAGTAAAAAATAATAATTTAACTATAAATTTAATTCCAACTTTTTAATGTGAATTATTTCGTATATTTAGTTTGTTTCATTCAAAAGTCTCTACAGAATGTACTCTACCGAGTCATAAAAACTCTATTAAATTCAAAAGCAATTTTACGTGTACATAAAAAGGCCACTTTTCAAATGAAATGAGATTTTTTAAAAGAGATGATTAAATTAAAAGCATATTAAAATATTAGAGCAAATGGTGTTACGAAACGCGCATATTATGAAACAATGCTAATTAAAGTAAACAAGCGCAGTACGATGCACCTGTGAATACACACTTGTACACAGCGACCGCATCTGTTCTTTCCAGGGTTGGTTAATCTTTTCTCATTCTCAAATGTTCTTACTATTCTAAAATATAAGTTAAATATTTTAGAATAGCCTCAAATATAGTCCAAAAATACTTGAATTTATCGAAAGCATTTTTTCTAGCTCAGCTCTAAATATAGGTAATTTTACTAAAACATATAAAAAATATATTTTTTCTTCTCAATACATTGGTATTTTAGCAATAATATTGAAACACATATATTCAAACAGAAATTGGTCATATACTCAGAAGTTCTTTCATTACAACTAGATTTAATTCATACCAAAACTATGCAATATGGTAAAATGTCGGAAAACATCCATTCCAATTCAGTGAAGAATTTCCATTTCATATAACATATTGTGTAAGACGCAGTGGACACAAATTTGTTATTCAAAATAGTACCAATAACTAATCGAACTAATTGAACATATTCAATAAAAACAATATTAAAGTTTAAATTTGTCATAAAACCAAGAATTCTGTTGTTCTTGTTGCAGACACAGTGGGTTCGATATTGCTTTTGTAAAGTTGAGAAGAGTAAACAATAGCAAATAATATATAATATATATATATATATATATAAGTTTTGTAGATTCTAACCTTTTTTCTCTTTTTTCTCTTATGAATACCGACACCTCCAATGATCGAAACGCTGCACAATTTAATGGAAATTACCTAGAAATTTTTCTTTTATTTCCAATATCTTATGACTTTTTCACTACATTCCAGTAATCCGAATACTCAACTAATCCAACACCTTCTGTTTGTCTGATTAACTAGATTTTATTGTATATTGTTATGATATTTTGTATACAATAACTGTAATATTAGACCATTAACCACGAACACAGAAAATTTATATACTAATGTATTACATTACAAAAACATTGTTTTTGATAAAATAAGTGAATCTTATTATATATTAAAATATATAAATATATTAAGGTGGTTCTTAATATGGACATTTTCGAATTTCCTTGCTCCCAATGGTTCCAAGTTGATAAAAAACAATTCTCTAAAAGTTTTAGCTCTTAATATTAACTTTTAGATAGTGCGCAATTCAATCAAACTTCGTATGGAAATAGCATGAAAAAATTTTTGACAATTAAAAAAAATTTTTTTTAGGTATAACTTGGCGACAAATGAATTAAAAATATTGAAAATTCGACGCTCTGTAAAATTTTTGAAAATATTTTCATGCTATTTCCATGCAAAACTTTGATTGAATTGCGCTCTATCTAAAAGACAAAATTAAGAGCTAAAACTTTCAGAGAATTGTTTTTTATCAATTTGGAGCCCTTGGGAGCAAGGAAATTCGAAAATGTCCATATTAAGGACCACCCTAATATATATATATATATATATATATATATATATATATAATGTTTGTATATATTTGTTTTCACAAAAATGAATACATGAAATAGAATAATAAAACTAAATTAGTTCATATCTCTCGCCTCTCGCCCCGTGTGCCAAAACTAATCTAATTTTCTACAATCTACTGCTTCGGAATACGTAAGTATTCCAAATGGTAAAGGAAGAACTTCTTTATGAATTTTCTTAAGAAGGAATATCTATTCGGGCATTGTATTTTGAATACGAAATATCAATATTATTCTGTAATAATGCTGCATAGATTCGAGGCGTGCAAATGGCAATCTTCCTCGCTTGTTATCACTATTGAAATTGTATATAAGCACGTACACTTAAATATGTATCGTGTTTCGAACGCGAATCATATTATGCTAATTTTATTTTCTTCAATTTTTCTGTAATATACCTAGTAACTGTAATTATTACACATTACGAATATTGCGTTTATTATTAATTCTATGTACTGCAATCGTTTAAATGTAGATAATTTTTAATAGCTTTGACTCGTAGGTTTTTTATTCAAATTTTATTAGCAGCTATTTTCTTTAGACAATTATGTCTAAGTTATTGATTAAAATTTTCGTTTTTTTGTGAGAGTTTCATACAAACCGTCGTACTATATGCTTGTATTATGTTACTTATGAGAATATACATACTTAAATATTCTAATGTTTAGACAATTCAAGCATGATAATTGTCGACAGAATAGAGAATAATATGAAATATTAGTAAAAAATTTAAAACGCTACATTTTTCGGTTTAACACAAACGTTTTGCGTTGCCAAATTTTCAAAATACTTCATAAATATAAAATAAAGATACTCAAAAACTCAGAATAATGTGGATAAAAAATCTATTTAATTTCTTACATATGCGATTTTAGGAAATAATGTTAACCCGACAAGTGACCGTCTATCGTGATCAATTTTTAAGGACTTTTGAACTCCCTTAACCTTTGTGATACATGGTGATATTTCAAATTAAGGACTTCCCTCCCAACAACACGTGCATTTTAGTACTTAGAAAACATCGTTAGTTTTTTTGAAACTTATTAAAAGTTCTGTTTTTTTTAAATTCAAGGAAAAATGAATATAAGTGACGACTTATAAACACCTCTCCAGATTGCGATATGTTGTGATTTTGTGTCAAACCCTCATTTTAAGCCTCACGTAGTTAATGGACGCCTTCAAATAACCCTTCAATGTTATTTTTAATTTTACATATTATTAAATATATATAAAACTAGATATGCATGCCATCGTGCCTTAAGGCAAATTGCTAGAACTTCCTGTACCAAAAGGTGTACTGTAAAAAAGATTCAAATCTTTTTTAGAACTTAAAAAAAAATGGATTTTTGAGAATTTTCAAATTTTTGAAATAAATTGATCTCTTAGAAAAATTTGAATTTTTTTATACTTTGAAATTTTTATATTTTGAATCATTCAAATCGAATGCTCCGTTCTCTAAAAAATTGAATTACTATTTTGGGCACTTATTGCCCCCTATATTGAGAATCTTTGCCAAAAACTAATCAGCACGTCTCCTTATCAATAGGAATCTAATGCTTTTTGAATCATTCAAATCGGTTCATCCGTGTTCTCGAAATCGTCGTCGAAGGATTGTATCCGCACATACATACACACACATACATCCATTTTTTCTAATGTATACCAAAATGTTCAGGAAACTTTAAAACGTAAAGATATATACATTTTTTATTTTCAATTTTTTGCGACTTACTATAATCTACCCTACGGAAAGTTAATACTTAATACCATACGGTACCTTAATACTATAATACCATAATATAAAATAGATTTCAAACCCGCAATAAAATAAACATTTGCTATCTCTATCAAAATTAGTTTCAGGAATTAAAATTATCATTTTCAGTTTACTCTAGAGTAATCTGAATTGACCAATTGAACCATTGATAGTTTGATACGGTCCT
This sequence comes from Ctenocephalides felis, assembly GCF_003426905.1. Taxonomy (NCBI): domain Eukaryota; kingdom Metazoa; phylum Arthropoda; class Insecta; order Siphonaptera; family Pulicidae; genus Ctenocephalides; species Ctenocephalides felis. The sequence goes on along the minus strand of NW_020536999.1, from coordinate 45,369,992 downwards.
GAACAAAGGTACCAATCTGTTTGTCCAACATATCTACACGTAGCGATTCATCCGTCTCGTCCCGTGCAATACACAAAAATTTCATTAGAGTCTCTCTCACATGTAATGCACACACGCCCGAGTAATTATTTCCGTCTAATTGGTTTCGTACATATTTTACGATATGCGTATTTTTAATTACTCACGTAGTGCAGAGTGCGTTGTTGGTTTTTTTCATTTTCGTTGCTCTGAATATAATGTATTACATGGGATTTTGTCTACCGGAATTAGAGAGTAGCGTTCTGTCCCTTCGTTTTGTTTGTGCACGCATCCACACTCCACATATTAGGTGCGGATTACATGGCAAGCGTTGAAATAGGATTCTTGGATAATCGATATCATTAATTTGATTTTTATTAACAAAATTCATAATATTTACGTTTCGACACTCAAATATACATTTTGACTTATGATTTTTTGTCACAATCAGTGGATTCCAACGAATTGCAAAATTAGCATAAAATGCATTAATAATAATATATATAGTGTTCATTATTGGCACAAGCTCTTGGTACTAACACTGATAGTATGTATCACAGACTATTTGACTATTAAATTATATTACTTCAATTATTATAATTTCATATAATTGACCAATATAATTTGCCATTTTTTTATTTATTTATCAAAGCAATTCAAAAAATGGGGTGTGAAGGATAACTATCCTTTGATAGTTCCTTCTATTATTGTTGCATTAAATTTTCAATTATTTCATGTAGTAATTTCTTTTCTTTGGTTTCTTAGCTGGCAAAGGTTTGAGCAGGTCAATCGCCAGTTGATTTGGAGGACTTCTGTTAAACTCTTTTTCGATAGTTAGTATATGCAAGTCACGATGTAACAGCCAGTTAGTTACATAATTTGAGGCGTTTACAATCTGTTTTAAAATTTTGTTTTGGGACCTCTGCAGAATTGCTATGTTTGATTTTCTAGCCGTACCCCATAGTTGTAGACCGTAGGACCATATTGGTTTAATAATTATCTTGTATATCAGTATAGTTTTCTGATATCAAATTCTCTTCCTTGAATCTTATTCTATTTGAACACTAAATTTCAACATTTTATTCCTAAATCTAGTTTATGAGTAATTTTTATACCTGTCCTGAAATGGACAACAAGTAAAACTATAGGATTAAAAAATACTTTTAAAATACAAAATCTTCTGACCATTAACGGAAACTAGACATAATATATTAATGTATTATGAATTTCTTTTTCAATCTCGTCCTGGTAATGCTACAGAACGGCAAATGAGTTTGGATGATCCTCGAGGCAGCTTTTGAAATTGTCTATTCCAACATTATTTTTATCAATGAATTTAATTTCATGTAAAATCCTTGTCATGTCATCCTGCTTTAATCGCCAAAAAAGGGCTATGAGAACGTGCGTGTTGCACCGGTTTAAAAGAGTAACATACGTTCCGAAAAAGAAGACCGCGTTTAGAACGGTCAAATGGAAAGTGCAAACAACAAACCTATTTTTAGTTTTATCCCACAAAGAAATCATTCATTCCTCAAAACTATCATCACAAAAATTTCTTGAATTATTTGACATTTCCAATCATTATTTTATTGCCTCATTGACGTGTCATATCAAGCACTCACCCAGTATAAATTGATAAGGAAAACATTTACAGAACTATGTCCTATTATCCCGTCTCTTTGATTAATAGGGTTGACAATGGACGGTTATTAAAGGCTCCCTTTCTATTCGGGTTTAATTCATCGACCCCTTTTTGTCTCGATGACGTGAAGCAATAATTGTAATAATAATAATAAAGCACGCGCTCTTGAAAGTTTAGTACCCCTAAGAAGTGGACGCATTCATATTTGCAAACGTAGAAGTTGATTATTTCTGTGAAAAATTTAAATAATCTAATAAATATTTTAAGAATTTATATATTTTTTAATATTAATTTATATTTTATTTTAATATAATATATTATTTTTTAAAAATTAACTATTATAAAAACAAATATTACATTTTTATAGGAATGAAACCTTTACTTGATCAATTTAAATCTAAATACATTTTTACTATTATTAGCTTCCCGTAGGGTTAACGAAAATGAAATTTTTTGCATATCTTCACGTTTTGAAGGTTTCTGAACATTTTGGCATACCTTAGAAAAAATGGATGCGTGTGTGTGTGGGTATGTATGTATGTATGTTTGGATACAATTTTTTGTCCACGATATGCACATCAATAAGATATTTGATAAAATTTTTAAAATTGAGTACTTATTTTGTCAAAATTTTGTTGAGTTTCATACCAAGATTGTTAATATTTAAAGCTTATTTATACGGTTCAAGCAAATTTTAAAAATTTCAGATTTTTTTTTTCAAAAGTTTCAAAAATATACAAAGTAGCATACTTCAAATATGAATTTTAAATTTACAATTCAGTATGAAAATATTTCTAATCGTAAGAAATATATCCTCAGACGGATTTATTTGGCACATCTTGCTAATATAAACTTTCTCATGTGTTTTGAACGATGAGATCGTCACTGTATATTTTATGTATATTTAAATTAAAATTTAAAAGTATATAGTGACTATAACTATCTTTTCGAACCTGTTTAAAACAATTATTATTCATTGATCAATATTTATTGATTACTGATTTTTTCCCTAGATTATTTAAGATATACAGAAAATTCCAGCAATTTGGAGACACAATGCCATGCACCACTAGTTTTTGAACAGCAATCGGAACTTATGAGTCCTATAAGTTGTTGGCTGATTTGACTTAAAATTAGTCGGTTCTACATATGGCAACTGTTCGGACGTCTTTTCGTTTTATTATATTGGCCAAGAAAGTGACAAAACTTCAGGGCATTAAGCTTTACACGGAATGGTTGCTACCCCTGGTAGAGGGGGTAGCGGAGTGTTTTAATGGAACTAGTTGTTTACTTCTAAAAGTAAAGTCCGCTTAACAACATGTAAATAACAAATAAAAATAAATATATCTTTCTTCATTTATAACGTAGTAATAAATTAGTGATTGTAATTAGAACTGCAACAAATACATAATATACAATCAAATCAGTGTTTAATACAGTCCACAGCTACAAGGGTTAAATTATAACCCAACAACCTGAATGTCGAAAGAGAGTTTTAATACATGTTATAACAACGTAGCAAAAGTACAGCAACATTATTCTCAATTTCAGCCATGTTGATTCAGGGCTTGGAATCAACATGGTTGATTTTAATTGGTAACATATTGCTTCCTATATTTCCAAGTGAATACATATTTCCAGAATCTACATCCGAAAATATTTTGCAAAAAGTTCTTAAATCATATATGTATTGTTTCTGTTATTAATTGTTATCTGAAAAGTCTAAAGGTTTGTAAACAAAAATTTTAGTTGGTTGGTATTCTAAACATACTACATTTTTGCACATGTTTCATATTTAAATATCACTGAATAACACTTACCTAATTTGGTAAAATTAAATTCCTTGCATATTTTTTATTAAATTCGAGAAACCGTCATAGAATATATTGTAAATGAACCTTTATATTCTATGCAGTCGTTCGCTTTCAGACCCTTCGTTCGTTATTGTTTGACGCTGTCAAATATTTGACGACGGCCGCCGTTTCCTTCATCGATCTAATTGCGGTTCTATTAGCGCGCGGACGCTCGCCGCTTCAAGCCACTCGCATTCGACTCTTCGAGAGATGAAATGTTGAGTACTCTTGTGGCTGAATCTCATTGCTGGATTATGAGTTTTGACTTTTTCTGCTTCATTGATCTTTTATTATTATCACCATGATATATTGTTTGAATTCAAGCCAAAATTTTGCACATTTTTTGCAAAATTTTGGCTATAAAGTTTGACTTCGGATATATAGTAAATTAGTCATTGTTTTTCAAACTGTTTTGTGTGGTGGATTCCTTCGGTTTTGCCATGGATCTCCTATTTAAACCACATAGATTTTTCTTTTATACATTTATAACTGTACAAAAGTAATAATTTAAAGTAAAATATTAATTTTATACATTCAATAATTGAATTTAAAATGACAATAAAAAAATAAAGCAAGCGAAAAAAATGTTCAATTTTCAACATTTGGCAACTATTTTGTAAAGTTTAAACTAACATCTCCTGGCCTATAAGCGTTTATTATACACGTGATCTATCTTTTAAGGATTCCCCCCTCCTCTCTCTTGGTGAAATATGGTGATATTCAAAATTACCCTCCCACCCCAACAAACATCACGTGTATTTTTAGTTACGAGAAAAAATTGTGACATTTTTGATTTTCTTTGAAAATATTTGGATTTTTTAAAAAAAAATAAGGTAAAAAATAAATACACGTGATATCTTACTATAACCCTCCCTCCGCCACGTGATATTTCGTGATTTTTTGTCAAACCCCCCTCTCCCTAAAAACGTCACGTGATTAATGGACGTCCCCTAATGATGTCCAACCTGCATCTTTTGTCAAGATATTAGTAATAATGCTAAACCTTTTTTGTAACATTTATTTTACAATTATTGAATCTTCTATTATCTTACTATACAGTCTCAAAAAGCGCAAGAACTTTTACCAAGCCTTTCAATAATCAGCAAATAGGGTCTTTACAACCTCACCCATATTGTGAACAAAAATCGAATGCCTAATTATACTATAACTTACATATTTTTATAAAAAATAATAATATTTTTATTTACTTTTTAGTTTTATTTATATTTATAAATATTGTATATGTATCCACTACCGTAGACCCATTTTCATTTTTTTTATTTCGAAGAACCTCGAAATTTTTTGTTTGCTGACGTGGACTTCCTGAAATTTTTTATATGGATCTCTCTGTAGGACCACTTTTGGAATCACTGAAATAGCTAAATCGAGTTAACGAATAGACAAAACTGTTTTATAATCTATTTATAAGGTACAATCTATAAAAACTTTATTTCAAACTTTTTATAAGGAAATTCAATAGAAAAGTACTTTTATTCGTTAAAAATTCCCGTTCTGTTGTGAGCTTTGCGTGTCTTGTTCAATACTCCAAATTTATTAGAACATGTGTATTCATTGCCGAGAGAGTACACGGTCCTCAAACATAGTGATTATAGTAATGACATGTGTAAACTAGTGATAATTACATGTATTAGTTTCAATGAACTATATTCATGGATGTTCTTAAGCAAAATTTTCCCATGACTTAACACTTTTAGACGCTTGGCGCATAATTATTAAATAAATAAATAAATTATAATTATTTAAATAAATATAATTTAAATATATTTATTTTTTAAATTCACCTTTGCAGATATCTTATTGATGCCAAAAAATTGGTTTGGGGCTATGGATGTTAAACTTAAATAGAATAGGGTAAGGCGGGGAACAAAGGTCCGATTTGATTTAAGTAATTATACTGTTTATACCAAATATCACAATACATAATACGTATCAAACAAACAACTATGTTCAGTAAAATTCACCGTTAATTATAAAAAAGTGTTTTTGTACTATTTTTCTAAAATTTGTATTCTATCCCTATTACGTCATAGGGATAGGTGCGCATACAGATCTAATGTCTTAGTTTTAATTTGGGGAGATTTTACAAAATAATATCTACATTATTTTATCAATGTAAAATATAAATTTTATGCGTACATTTTTACGAAGATAACACGGTATATAACCTTGATCTGGTATTTTCTCAGAAATATTTATCAGCAGTATTGGAAAACACTATTTATTTAATTAGACTTTTATAAAATTTCTTGTTTCAATTTGGTTTACGTAAAGATTCAGTTGGTCATTTTTATCTTACCCACATGTAAGCTTTATGTTGATATAATTTAAAAAAAATAGCAATTCAACAACAATTCTTACAACCAAAAACCTAGCAATAACAGAAAATATTTTGTTATTGCTTATGGCAATTTCCGCTTATGGCTAGCTATAGATTTTTTGCCCTCTACTTTCAAATATTGCTGTTAAAAATTTCTAACTTTACCTTTAAGCCCCGCTCCACCCTATATCAATTTATTGTGATTACTCAAGATTCTAATTATTTTTATTCATAGCACTTTATTCATTGTCTAAAAAGTAATAACCATAAGTTAGATTCGCGTTAATTTTTTATAGTCTTAACTTGTGCCTATTTATTTGCATTTGCAGAAATAGTTTTAATAGTGACCATTGTGTAAAAAAGGACAATTATGTAAATGAACAATAACTAAATTTTTTGTCACTTTGTAATCCGGATCGATAAGATACAAATTAGTAATTTATATTTATTCCGACAAATATTTAACACATGTCTTAAGAAGATAGCATTAAGGACCTGATTTTGAATACAGAGGAAAGTATACAATCAGATATAGAATTCGCAATTAAACGAATAATCCCTGGTATTATCTTAGTCTTAAAGTCTTATCCAACCAAATTGAAATTGGTTTTGCCGCCATTGTCTTTAAGATCTGACTTACCAGCGACAAAAGTAATCTTATATACGATAGGTACCGATTTTCATATATTTGCTCGTTCAGTTCTCACCCTCGCGTATTTGAATATCTTAGCAATTCATATTCACACACCTCGTTTTGTGATAGAGATCGTTTAATGTATTCCTTGACGCGATAAGTATTCGGAATTCAACCGTTCATTTGCTGGAGGGAGGTTTGGTTTTTCACAATTTTTCTGGGACTCCATGGTAAATGGAGAGCTGGTGAAATTGTGTCTAACCTAAATGATTATACTCATTATGATACTTTATTTGAACTATTTATTAATTATTTTGCAAACCAATTTAGTCTAGTTATTATGACCTTAGAAATCAGGTGAATCAAACAATCAAAAGATGTATTGGATTAATTATCTGTAAACAATTGTTTTATTATGATTTATTATATTAAATTTTATTTTTACTTATGACTTTCGTCTTACTTTCTTTTACTTATGAACTGCATCACAACACATAACACGTATCAAACAAACAACTATCGAACTATGCTCAGTAAAATTCCCAGTTAATTCCTAATAATAGAAATATGTTTTTTACTATTTCTCTAAAATTTGTCATTTGTTTAAGGGTAACCAGGGGGCAAACGGATCCAATGTCTTACTTTTAATTTTAAAAGAATTTTACGAAATAATAGCTACAATATCTGAGCAATGCGAAATACAAATTTTATGAGCACATTTTTCACACTGTATATAACCTTGATATGGTATTTTGCAGGAATATGATTTCAAATAAATACAAAATTAATTTATCTTTGGGCAGTTGCTTTTTGTAACTTAATTGACTTTTTTCATTTATTAGTTTATAATTGTTTAAATTTTACGAGTGTAAATGTTTTAGTGGTCTTTTTTGTACCCCATCCACATAAGTAAGCTTTCATAGAGCTTATACATATAAATAAAACTGTTGAATCTAAAGCAAAATTAACAATCAATCTTCTATGAAAATTAAATAATGTATACTTAAAAATTATATTCAGGTATCATAAACTAAAGAACAGTGCTCAAAACTATGAAAACTAACAACGCAAAAAAATATTTTTGTTTTGAATATTAATAGCAATGTATGCTCATAGCTACGTCGTAGGAATTAAGGTGATGGTTGCATATCTTTTCCCTTCTACTTTAAAATAGTATCGTTAAAAGCTTCTATGCTTTATTTGTTTTTGAGATAATGGTGATGGATTTTTTCACCTATAGACTTTCAAGCCTCGCATTACCCTGCTTCAAATTTCAACCCTTTCCACTCGCGAATTCCGACATTTATATGTATTTTGCCGTCGAAGCAGCGGCATCCGAGTGGAAAGGGGTAATATGATAATTAATTGACATGATATAATTAATTGGATATTAGTAATTTTATTACTAACACAAAAGTTTAGATATTTACATTAGGTGAATTGGATGGTAGATATATTTGCTGCAATTTTTGTTAGCGTATTCCATGAAGCTTTGATTTATGTAGAAATAATTATATTTATGTTTTTGCACTCTTTTTGGCTAGATTAGTTTCCAAATCAAATCGTCGTACAAAAGAGTGCTTAAATATTTAACAAAATGTTTACTAGCTTTTAGTTTAAAGAGGAGGGTTGGATTTTCGCGATTTCTGTAGGACTTCTCCACTTCTGATCAAAAGCAAATATTTTCAGCAGTGGATTCGACGGGAACTGTATTTACGCATTTTCAAAGTCAAACACTTCTCAGCAGGCGCTTTTTTATACCGCCGACCCTAATTTGTTTAGAGCTTTTGAGAGAAGTAAGCGTCGGCTTACTCCGAAGGAAGTAAAGGAGTCTTGGTGACTTTATTGCACGTTTTGTCAACTCGTGTTCGCTGTGATAAGGTTGTGAAAAAATAAAAAAGCTACATACGAAGTCGCTTGCGATGTGACATAGTAACCGGTTGCAGTTAGTACTTTTTACACTCTTTTCAACTTGTTATATATATCACGCCAGGGAGTGATAAGTTGCTAAGTAACAGGTTGTTTTATTTCTTGCTTAATGACTTCATTATAATATTTGTGGATCTTATTACACTAAAATCATATACAACTTTGACTAATTTATTCCAATTTACATTTTTGGCCACTTGATAGATTTTAAAAATACGGCATACAATATTCTCTTGATCTTTTTGAAAATTTTATGACTTCTTAATTACGATCATTTCATAAAATAACATGCTTTACAATAAAATTAATTGATGTTAGATTGTAATTAGCACATACAGAGATTTCGTTTCATTATTGAATTTGTTTGATTTGATCTTTGATATTTGAAATCGCGAACGCAATGTAATAAAAATCAACAAAATCACTGACATTTAGTATCAATTAAACTAAAGACATTAATTAATTGTGTTGTGACATCGATTTTAATTGTAAAAAAGCCTCTCAATATAAAACATAAGCTTTTAACGGTTCAGTTAATTATATTTGCCTCTGGGGAAGGACCCTCAACTCCAGCAAAACACGCGACTTATCAGAATGAAACTGATGGAGACGATGTAACAATTCGCGTTTTGATTATTTACAATTCTTCTATTTTTAAGAGAAAAATCACACTATTTCTATGTATCTGATATTGATAAATTTGAATATTTTATTTATTGAAGGAGACTGGGTACGGTTGTGCTAGGGTGCGGTAGTGACAGTCGTCATAACAGCCAAACTATACTGATTTTGACGAAGGGAGAAAGATGAAGTATTATTGTTCGAACAAGTTTCCATTATTGCTTTCAGTTAGTGCCTCATATAAATATTAACATGAACTGTAGACCGTATTGCTTTTAAAGAGTCAAAAGTTTTCATGGTCGAATTTTTTCAATAATAACTATTAATTATATACAGACAGGGCCGGCCCTACTTTGCATGCAATGCATGCGAAAAATGGGGGCGCACGCCTTAGGGGGCGATCAAACGAGATTAGGAAATGAAATTTATAATCTGTAATTTATTTGCATCTTATACTAATCTTTGAACAATACTTTTGGAATAAGTTAAACATTTTACTTTAATACAATAATCTGATACTCTAGATTGGACAAATGTTTTTCATATATGTTTACTATTATTTCTAAGAATTATATAAACTGAATTGCAAAGTTAAAATTATTCGCTAGAAAAAAATTGCATGGAAGCGCTAAGGCCTCCAGGACCGTCCCTGTATACAGATAGATCACTTTGTTATTTTGCTGTTGAACATTATTAGTCATTTACCAGCAATTAGTTTTTGCTTAAATAATTTAGCTCAGTCATAATGATGATTTGTTTTCAAAAGTGTGCGTTGAGTACGGTTGTGACATGTATTTCTTGTCCTTTTCGGGTGAAGATCAAACAGATAAAAAAATTAACTTAACTAAGACATAATACGAAAGACAAAGGAAAATGAAAATTCAATATAAGAAAACAAAGATATCATAAAGAATTCTTGTCAGCTTTGCTTAAACAATTATGTTGTGTTATATATTGTTATAATTTATTCTTAAGCTTCGTTTAAATGTTTCTGTTGTGTTGTGTTGTGTTACATATTATTGTTATTAACGACAATAAAAGTGGTTATACCTATTGTTTTTATTCCATTTTTATGCCTGTCACAACCTTCCCTTGGGGTGTGGGGATGGGCTCCGCGGTGCCGTAACGCAAATAATATCAAAAATATTAAGAGATAAACTAAAAGGTCTTCATTCTATTTATTCAATAAGAAAAGAATAACAATATGATTTTAATCTCGAATCTATATCCTCTTTCACAATATTGGAACCTCTATCGGAAGACAACTGACTGCACGGAACAGCACGCGTTGGTTGTGTTGTCGTCACGCACAGATGAATCTATTGAGCTTGGTCAAGGCAAACGTGCTTGTGATCCAAATTGCCTAATATTTCAGACTCCAACAAAACCCGACCACCCTGTTATATTCCCTTGGCCATAGCCTCGGGAGAAAGGGGACTTCGTAGCTCATATGTACGATACTGGCGTAGACGTAATGTTCTTGTACTGCTGACATTGCATGAAATACCATATGAGCAAAATATGATGTGGAATAATAAAATATATTTAATTTTTTTTTGAAAATTTGAAAGTATTGACATTACCTGATAGAAAAGAATTAATGTAGTATGTAGGCGAATTATGCATTTTTATCAAAGTACTAGCTGACCTGGCAAACGTTGTTTTGCTAAGTAAGGTATGCGAGGCACAAAAGTTCCAATTTGACGTTGAACAAATATAAACTATATTATGAAAAGCAAACCAATTATATCACAACAATAAACACATTTCAAACGAACAATTATCTGACTATGTTCAGCAAAACTGCCAGCTACTTCATCATTGTAGAAATGTGCTTTTTTTGCTGTCTTTCAAAAAATTGTTATCTAGACCTTTTTAACCCATAGACAGGGTAACTTGGAACGGCCAGGTGGCAAACAGGTTTAATGTCTTATTTTAATTTTAAATATATTTTACAAAATAATTACACTTTTAAATAATGCTAAAAAACTACCAACGGAAGAAAATACCTTTATTATGAATTTTCAAAGATTACAGTTTATCTCCAGACATCAAGGTCATAAGAATCAAGGTTATAGCTGGTAATACACCTTTTTCCCTCTACTTTTCAATTCCTTGTTAAACAAAGCTTAACTTTACTTTTTTTGTTTTTGACACATAACTTTTTGACCCCGGACCTTCATATATTACTATCTATTCTTCGATAAATTCTGCGAAATTATAATTGGGAAAATGTTATTCGGCAAAATGTCCCTTTGATCGATACCAAATTTAGGTTCTGAATTAAAATAAATAAAAAAAACTATAAAATGTTTTATAAAATGAGATCTTTCAGAGCACCGTGTTTGAGAAAAATATGATTTGCAAAAAAGAGTGCTACAATGCTAAAAAGTGCATTTTCATATTAACATTTCAAAAAAGTTGATATTTAGTTTCTAGTAACACTTGCGGCCCGTTTACTAACATTTTTGTATATAAATAAAACTACAAACAAAACTACTTACCACAATTAAATCATAATTAAATAATTTTCACGTAAAACATCCTATTAAATGTAATTGAACATCATCTGTCAAAATCGTTTAACATTTCACGTATTAGCCACCGTCCATTGTTTTATTCAAATTACGCTTCTACAAAAATTTTCAAATTAAAAATGTAAAGTTCCTACGCGATTTTGAAATATTATCTCACCTTTCCGACCATCTTTGGATTGGCACGAATTTTTCAAGACTAAGATTTGACAAATCGGTGTAGCCGTTCTCGAGTTTTACTAAGACATTTGAAAGAGAGCTCCATTTTTATAATAGGTTGTCAAATATCTCCCTTCCGCCTTTTTGTATTATAAACCAAGAGCAAAAAAGCGGAAGGGAGATATTTGACAACCTAATATCAAAGTATAAAAGGGAATTACAAATTAGACAATTGACTTATATTGCACAAGTCCAAGTAGCAGATTTTTATTAATGCCATTAAATTAAATTTAAAAGATGACTTGAGACAGCCGGACGGATAGCTGGATATTAGAACTGTAATGTTACTACAGCTCCTTGTGTATGATTTATTTTACGCATAGATTTTACATTTAAAGTTGCAGTTACAGCCATAATGTCAGTAGGGAGTACTCCATATAAGCCAGCTATTGATCCGTATACAGCGCGATGGAAGTTTCGTCGTCACCGTAGTCGACAACTTCGAGAATTTCGTTTGCCAGACTTTTTTTCTTTAATTTTGTTTAAAGAAAAAGGAAAACTCCCTTCTTCTGTCCCACACGTCTTCTTTTCGAGAGACTTGGAAGTGATTTTGGAATGAACTGTGATACGTGCATGCTGCCAACTTTAACATGGGTAGAAAACCTTCTGTAACCTATTTTTTGTTTAATTATTTTTTAATAGTCTGTTTACCACGAATATAAACTTATCATTTGCTTTGATTGCGTTTGAGTTTCTTATTGCAGTCTTGTGGGATTTTCAAATTGTGTGATCAATATCTGTATTTTCTATAAAGAATTTTGTAATTGTTGTCATCCATGGTTGTCTACCTCTGATGTATATTATATTCGGGATGACTATTATAGTTTCTTGGGTAGTTTATAAAGTTAAAGAAATTAACTTGAGTAACTGAGTCACGACTGCTTCCGTTCGCCTGACGGATTACAGTTTCGGAGAGCGTGCGGTAATGAAAAATAACACTCAATTAAGAACCACAAATGTTGAAAAATATCCAGAAAAATTCAGATAGTTCAATACATTAACCTATTGCTCTTCAAATTTTAATAAAAAAAATTAATTTAAAATGAAAATTCACTGCCCAACTTAGTCATCAATTTTTATTTTAAGGAAAACAAATCCTTTTTATTATAATTTTTAGTGAAAATGATCCGCAATCATTCAATTGATTTTTATTTTTTTATTTGGAGCATATTCAAACTTACTTAAGTTCTATATATTAAATTAAAAAAAAAATCAAATATAACCGACATAAATGTGCCTAACTGGCGACACCAGATCTTAGTTTACAACAAGTAAACTAAGTAAAATTATGAAGTCTTCTAAAATCGTATTATTTTCCATTGGCAAACATGCGGAATAATTATTTGATTCACCAAATATGCTCAAAATCTATAACGTGTCCACTTCCATTGGAGTTTGATCGGTTTTGCATTTTTGGTAGGCTTGGTTAGTTCAGAGCAAGGATGAGCAACCCGCGGTCCACGGGCTTCATGCGCATCTTTATATATTTGCCTGCGGCCCGTCAAGCATTTTTAAAATAAAATTTAATTTTTTTGTCAACTTTCTCCCTTCAAAAAATTAATTATAATGTATTATTCTCTTGTTGCATTTATTGATGAAATGCGTTTTTTTAAATTTTGTGTTTTTTGTATGAGTAAAACTTACTAATTATGTAATAATTTAACTTCCACTTTCAGTTTTTTTTAAAGTATTATTAACACTATCAAAAACCATATATCTCTTCACATTGCAGTACCAACCAAAAATATATTTTTAACGTTCAATTCAAAATTATTAATTATTGATAATTGATAGTTATTATTTCTAAAAAATCTAAAACATACTTCTGTAAAAAAATTAAAGTAAAAAATCTAAAAGCTAAGTTTAATTTATAACTTCATTATTGAATACATTTTGATATTATTTTGTAATATATTGATATATACAGATAGTTTTATCTAAATTAATTAAAATAATTAAGATAGTGATTACAACAGAATACCATTTTTCCATGAGTTCATAAAATAACTACTTTTTAATTGATAAAATTGATAATTTTTAATGAATGAAATTAAAGTACTAGCAGCTATATTTCATTGCCAATTTAAAATTTTAATATTGCTAATTTCTTTATAAAAAAAATCATTTGTTTATAAACTTCTGTAAAAAAATTGAAATGTAGCAAATTAAAAAGCAAAGATTAATTTTAATTAAAAATCATATAACATAATTAAATGTAAAAATATGCACCAATAAATCCCAAGTCATCCGCCATTGTGAAAAACAATATATGAAATCTGAAACAAATGAAGCAAGCATAGATAAATAAGCATAAATGGAATTGGAAGCAAGTATATTAAAAATAAAGCAACTAGTTAATTGTAAATAGTGTAGAAGTTCTTTATTCGCGCTTCCTTTATTTGCGTTTTTGTTATTCGCAGTCAAAAAAATTTTTCAAAAAAAATTATTTCAAACATAGGATTTATAATAAAATTATACATTGACTACTAAATCTGTTCTAAACTGACAAGGTATACATTAAAATTTAAATGCATCGGAATATTTATGTTTATTTTAACACGAAGGCGACTCCTCGGCAAAAATACATTAAAATATGAAAAAGCCATGTAAATCGTTTGACATAAAAGTGACGAATATTTACTTCTGTTTATTTTACAATTAAACACGAAATTAATTTAAATAGAATCAATCAAAACTCCAATCCCAAACCTCGTTTTGGAAACTGAATATATGAAATTATTACACAATATGGATATTTTTAAAAGACTCAACATTGTATTGTCTGCCAAGAGCTCCGAAAACACAATGGTATCACTTTGGTTTTGGACCTATTATAAAAGGTCGAAAATGCCTTTCATAAACTATGAATTGTTACCAGATGATATTAAAATTCAATAATTGTTATCTAATCGGAATAGTTTTGGGATCAGAATCATAGAGGGTGCAATACGAAAGCAAATATGCAATTGTGACTCAGTAATAATCTAACCTTCGTGGCGATTGTTGTGAAGTAATATTTTTCTGAAATATATTTTTATTTGTGTTTGTGTCTTCAACTGAATTGAACCTATTTTATCCAGGAAATCCTGTGAGTTTTTGGTAGGTAATCGTTTATTATTATTACATTTGTCTGTCATCTATTGTTGATTCAAAATAACCTCTAAATCTATATCAAGGATGAGCTATCTACGCCTCGTGGCTTTAATGCCGCCATTTAAATATTATTCTGCGGCACGTCAAGCATTTCTAAAATATAATTTTATTTATATTATCAACTTGTTTTCTCGCTGTATTTTAATATTTATTAGTATATATCAAACTTTGTAAATTAATAATAAAAGCGGTCCGCCACAAAATTAGTAAATTTAAATCCGTGAGGTTGCTTATTTTCGCTCTGAATGTTTTTATAAATAATGCGACCATATTGATTTTGATTAACTCAGGTGTTCCAAATAATTATAATTTCTATTTTTGGATTCCACTTTCGGTATTGCTAAATTGGATTTATTCTCAAATTATAGCTAATTAGAAAAGGGACCGGTCTATGGCGTTTCCTTCACTGCCTTTTCAATTCTTTACAAGTTCGATATGTATTTTACTAAACATTTAATATTTTTCTAACGCGATTACATGCATGCATACACACATCGATCGTGTTTATTTTTTAAGATATTTTAATACTCTGATTAAGGTCTTGAACTTATTACTCATATTTGATGTGAGCCACACAGTTTCATTATTTTCCTCCATTCAAATTTTGCTCTTTTTATTTGAATGCAGTAATAAAGCGAAATACTGTCCTCTTGTGATTTATTATGTGTTTGTGTATTTGCCGATGGGTTCAGCTTTGACGGTCGAACTGCCGTCTGAACAAAAACAAATATTTGGATCACAACAAATAAAATACGCTCGCTTCTAATAATACGTTAGCAGTATTGGAACAATTGTATATATATTTTTTTATATAGAACTGTAGTAGGTGATTGTGCATGATAATTAATAATAATTTATTTATTTATTTATTTATTTATTTATTTATTTATTTATTTATTTATTTAGACTTTGAACTGGGCTCGCCCGTAGTAAACCCGTAGTATAGGTAAACAGTTAAGAGCGACGAGACTTGATTCAGAGGTCTCGAGTTCGATACTCACTTCGAGCAGCCTGTTGTCAAGCTGTATTGACAACTGTTTTCACTTGGAAATATAGATAGCAATATGTTTCCATTGAATATAGTCCTCACCCGGCATTGCTGCACCAATAATACACCAAATATAGATGGGTTAACCATTTGGTTACCATCTAAAAATACGAAGTTTTAGCCCAACAGCTCATAAAACGTAAGGTTCTGATTGCTGTTAAAATATGAGAAAAAAAAGGAATTTGAACTGAATTTCTATTGTTTAACAAACGAGATGAATATATTATATAATTTTATATTTTGGAATCAAAATTCGAACTTGTAATAATTTTAAGCGATTTAGAAGGTTAAAAAACATTCATTTCTATTGACGGGAATATGTGCTGATTAGTTTTTGGCTTAGGCAGGTCTAGCGGTTTCAGAGATTTGGAGCAAATATGTAAAGAACAGCATTTTTTTTAGAGAACTCTAATCATTAGAGTGATTCGAAAAGCATACCGCTTGTGTCGATGGTGTTTGTTTACAATTATGTATTTGTTCTTGTAGGTGAGCTTATATCAAGGTTGTCGCCCAAATATAAGCATTTATTTTATATTAGATTTATAAAATACGATGATGAAATTTACAGTACTTACAAAAATTATTTTAAACAATTGTTATTACTCATTTATAAATTTATATTGATGATTGATTATTTTAATTTCGCGAATGTTTAATTACGGTACGGTAATTAATGAGTTCCTGCAATCACTAGCTTCCATCTGTTAACAAAACAGATCTAGTTCTTTGCTATATGTCTCCTGAATGTTCTATCACAAAACTGCACCGAGTTAGGATAGTAGCTTCGTTATTCATGTTATGCCTTTTATGCAAAATAAATTTTCCAGTCCGCCAATCCGCCAGTTCTAGTTGTCGCTCCTTGATCAAAGTAGTACGGGCTGTCATCTATCTTCAAGTATCGTGCAGGTAGTAAACGCTGCACCAATATAATATAACGATGTAAAAGTCAGTTTAATAAACTTTATACCGGGTACTGAAATATAATCGAGCTCAATAATTGCTGTTACGTCCGAGAAGGCCATTAAAAACACCATTAAACTTTACAATCGATTTATTGCGCTGTCGATTGACAGATTTCCGAAAAAATAACATCAGTTTGCACTTTTCGACGGCGCTCGCCAATATGAGAATCGTAAAAGACGTAAAAGGATTACTTTGTATCAACTTACAAATTGACTGATTTAAAATTGTGTGATTTGAATATAATTCATTTTTCGCGATTGCGATGTTGTCTGCATATTGCATTGATTTATGTAGATTACAGTTCAGTTTTTATTATTTATTTCTTGAACGTAATTGTGGTTTTTAATTATTAATTTCAAAATTTTAATTTATTCTTGATGACATAAGTAATTACCAAAGTAATATATTTAATTTATTAAAGTAACACTGTAAATTTCGAGTTTAATTCAAAAACAATATGCACATTTAGATATCCCTTCTTGGTTAGATCTATTTTATCCAAATCTATAAATATTATTATTATTATTTTATTAATATTTGCACTTATTCTATCATGAAGAATTAGCAAATTTTTTTTGATAGTATTAGAATTAATTTCGATAGATTAGAAATTTTAAATCGAATGCCTATTCATTGATTGTTCAAATCGTGTACTCCCGAAAACGTCGACGAAAAATTGTATCCATACATACATACATATTACATAACACATACACACACATACACAACCATTTTTTCTAAGGTACGCCAAAATATTTCAGAAACCACTGAAACGTGAAGATATGCAAAAAAAATCATTTTCGATTTTTGGACGATTACTATAATTTACCCTACGGGAAGTTAATTAGTGTATTTAAAAATTTAATCACTCTTATTACTTGTAATTTTCTTTAGATTTTGTTTGAAATTTTATTAGTTATTTGAAATTACAATTTTATATCTCAGTACCTATATTATATAATAATAAAATAAATCTTATTAACAGTTCATAATTAAATGAAATTTTAAGTTTTAAGAGACCGTTTGACTACCGTTGGTCTACAGCTATTAATTAGGCGAAAACACCCCCAGAGTTTCCAATGTACAATTATTTACAACGTCTAAATCACAGGTTACGTACACATTCAACTCCCCAAACGTTATTTTAAAACTAACTTTATTTTTCTTAGAATTTATTATTTTTCATAATGATTATACGCTGCGAGTTAAATTACGATAGAAACCCCATTTTGGGAAAAGGAAAAAAATATAATTGTCGCGACCATGATAAATATGTAAATAACGGTCGTAAAATTTATATGGAGTTCATATTATCAGTTCAAGTGTGTCACTCACCAAGCATGATTTGTATACGAGTTATTTTTGACTTGCCTTCATTATTATGATAATTGTTACAGTTTTAATTGCTACAATAGTTTATTTTTCGCATTTTTACTTTCGCAGTGTGTTTTCCAACTTATTTTTATCGGGACTACCGTTAGTGAACAGATGTATTATTTATGCAAGTAACTGAAGTCAATCATTAAAAAATTAAAATATTCGAGGAGTTTATTAAGGAAATACCAATAATTGTGAAAGAACTAAATAGAAGATTCCCAATTTTATGGCATCTACAAATATCGACTAAGTTTTTCTAAGTATGTACACTGATTCATAATATTCGACGATATTTATGTGGACTAAATAAATAAATAATGTGGTATTGAATTATCTTCTCAACTAGGAAAATCTACTGGTTCCTGAATTTCTGTATGTTCTTCTTTAGGAATTGCCTTGTATTTTGTCGAAAACTAATGTATTTTTTTAAATGTAAATGTGAATCAGTAAAATATAAACTACATTTGCCATTTGCAAGTCACTTATCAAGGGCTGTTGCTTTATGTTCATTATCTTTGGCAAAATCACATTATATGGTGGTCTATGGGGGTGCATTGTTCCTTCCTCTGGTGCATTGTGTTGCGCTTTTAGTTACGATTATGAGCAGAAGCATTCTACCCTTTCACATTCTACGTGGCAGAAAACACTGAAAATAGTTATAATAAAATGTACAGTTTGTGATCATTTTTTAAGCTCTCGATTGGTAGATATATTTTATTTATATTTATTCTTCTTCTCTTATTGAACATTATAAGAGAATAATAGATATATTAACTTTTTGTTATTATATAGTAATTATACTTGTTATACCTGTCCTGAAGGTCAACAAGTAAAACTGTAAGTTTAAACAAAAACTTTGAAAATAAAAAATCTTCTGGTTATTTTCAGATTTTGATAAATTAACACATATTAATGAAACATATTTTTTTCTTTAATCTTGCCCTGGTAGTATTGTGGCGAAGTTCTCTGGAAAGTAAGTTTGGATGATTCTCGAGGCGGCTTATGTCAGCGTCTTTATGTAATAATCAATTTATTGAATTCAAAATTTCTTTTTGGAATTTATTTTGGCATCTTTGAATTTTTATCACTTTTGATTTGAAAGCTGATCCCCATAGTTGTATGTCCGTATGTCCAAATTGGCTTATAGGCGTAAAGGGACATTTTTTACATATTAGGTTAATAAATAAAATAACACAATTCTGATAGATGCACAATGATCACCTTAATTGTGGAAAGTATATTCAAAATTAGCTTCTTTTTAGCTATACACCTAAGTCTGTTTTTACACGGTCTTTTTGTACACGGTTTTGATATAACACGGTTTGAAAATTGAGAATTTTTAATTTTTTTACACGATTTTATTCCATTTAGCACGATTTGAAATTTTATGTACTTAAATTTTTTTTGTCAAATTTAATTTTTGCGAATTATGTTCATATAACAAAAAAGTATTTATGAAAGAAAAAAGTCTGAAACCATCGATAGTATCGATAGTTTGCGAACACTAGCTTAAAGATTTAAGTGAATTCCCCTTTAGCGTACAAACAATTTTTACTGGTCAAAGCAAATGTGAATAGCACTAATTTAGGGGAATACCCTAAAAATTCTTGTTTTTCACTAATTTTAATAGGTTTTAGAGATTAGGAACAAATCACCCATTTTTGTATAAGATCAATGTCTTTTTTTTACGCGTTTTTTTTTACACGGCTTCTTCTGGAACCAATCTACCGTGTAAAAACAGACTTAGGTGTATATATATATATATATATATATATATATATATATATATATATATATATATATGTATCCTTGGTCTTGGCGCAATGTTTGCCTTGTAACCTCAAGGGGCAAGGTTCAAGTTTGCGCTTTGTACAACCTTATATCATGCAACCTCCAAAAATTCTCCAAATAAAGTTATATTATAGCTAAAGTCATAAATCACATCATATATAGTATAAATGGAGCGAATTTCACACTTTTACATTGCATAAAGTAGTAAGTGGTCGTTAGGTGGGTGTTCCGCCAAAGTGTATGTATTTAAGTCCACGGATGTACCGTGTCCCGCGGCCGTTTACTACTGTTTTCAGTGGTAAACGAGCAGTGTCGTTGAATATTTTACAACGACTTCCTCGACACCCTGCTCTGAGCTCAGGGCTTATCATAGTTTTTTATCGGCTGACATTTTGTCGGGCAGTTATTAGCGCGATACATTATTCGCAGCCTGCAAAGCTTTGTTTACGTCAAAGTGGTAGAGTTTATTGGTTTTTTATTTCGGCTTAAATAGTCAAGTATTCAAATATCGTTTGCGTGGCTAAACCACACATCTGAAACCAAAAAAACATTATCTTAAAGCTTTATTCACTGAAGATATATTATATATCTTAAATTATATCATATTGTTTTTGATATCTATATATAATATATAGATATCAAAAACAATATACTTATTTAGAATTAGCTATTATTTCAAATTAACAATAAGAATAAAAAACTATTTCAAGTTGCTAAGATGTCTATCGGTAATAGTAATACCTTGAACTACCCAGTATTGAAAAATACAAAACAAACGTGGATAAAGTTACCAGGCCCAACCTGGTATTTAAATAATTTTGATGCCATTTTATAGGTATTTTCGAGAAAATTCGAAATACCAAATTTCAAATCTGTATCTCATCATTTGGCCGAGATATCAGTGAAAACATGTGAAAGTGGCACCTTTTTCAAAATCACTTTTTGTTGGAAACATGAGAGATATCGAAAACTGTCAACGTCATTCTATTTATACTCATCTTGTCTATGTTGTTCATAACAAATAATGTGAAAAAATTATTTGTTAGTGCGTGAAAAGGTGAAAATGATTTTTCATTTTCCATTTTCTACCAGTGCGGCTATTTGGACTACTTTTATATTAGCACCATTTGAAAGCCTGTACATTTTTCTTCTGTTATTCAAAAATTCATTTAAATGTAAGTGGAACTTTGGATAAAAAGTTGGAAAAACTTAAGCTAGTACGCGCGCTGCCGGTGCAAGAACACCCATATAAAGTCGCTTTGCAAGAGCGACGAGCAAGCATAAGGCTCGTCGTTATAGCGCGTCTCGACAAATTATGTATATAAGTATGGAAATATTTATTAAAAACCAAAATTTATTTATATCTTGTATATAAGTATATTCATTAGTTATAATAAAAATCCAACGCGCCGAATAAAAATAATAATTATTATTATTGATTATTTTCATTCACCGTATAAGCTTATGACTAATATATTTTAATGTATGAAAAACTTAAGATTACCCTTTGACACAGTTTTACTGAGTCGACACAGTAAAATAGAGGATAGCATTACGTTATTTTTGTACTTTCTATTATTTTATATATCCTTATAAAAGTTTATTTTTATTATATAGATTTAGAGCTACGTTATATTTGGCAAACTTTTGTTGTAGTGGAAAAATCAGGAAGAATCAGAATAAAAATCAGAAAAAAATTATTCATAAAATATAAGGAGTGGAAGTGACGAAGTATTAGTATATAACATTGCTCGAAGCCTTAAACAATATTGCTTTTGCCTTTGTCTAAGCCAAAACGCTTGAAAATTTATGCATTTTCTTCTACAATGCATTAATGTTAAGGATTTGCCGCGGTGTGCTCTGAATTTATCCAAATATTAATAGCTTTAGCAGATACTGTTTTTGCTACAAGATGCGAGATTGCGGATTTATTTCCTTGTTATTTCCATAAAAGCAAAAATATTTTTCTGACGCTTGCAATTCGTCATCTCTCGCTCTGTATACGCAGAAGAATAAGATGTTTATAATATTAGAATGCATTCTAATAGGCGATGTTGCAATGTTGAAGTTAGTAATTATAGAGCATTGTCATGTTATTTATCTATAGATTTTTTCAATATAACAAATAATTTCGATGAACAATTTTAACTCATTACTAATAAATCTCTGCGAATTATTACCATGTTATTATTATTTAAAACGATTCCTATTAATGTTATTTTATAATTTGCAACTTTCGACTTTACATCATAAATGTCACATAGTCAATCCTTCGATTCTTCCTCCTATTGCTCTTTTACGTGCTTCTGCCTATAATCGTTCTTAATTGATCAATGAAAAACTCCACCGTGCCAATGGAGAAATTTCAGTATCGTTAAAAGCTATCCAGATTCAAAATTGGCTGAAACACAAAAGCTTTTAACACGTTATAAAATATATTTATTATTAATCAATTGTATCATAAAATTTGATATGCATTAGATGTCTAAATTGCTTTTCTATATGGGGTTTTGCTTGTACAAATTTATACGATTATTGTATTAAAATTATTTTAATATAATTTTATAAGGAAAATAATGTATAATTTTATCATAATACATATAGGTTGTCGCAAAACTCAATGTCGGGTGATCGAGGGTGATAGTACCGACTTCAACTGTCCTGAAAATGTTTTGAAAATAACAATGATTTCAAGATGTTTGGAAATTATGAGCTTTTAAGTACAACCTAGAGCTTTTGTGAAATTGTGACTATTTTTTATTTATTGTGGTTAATTTCTATTACTTTTGCTCAATTAAACTTTAGAACTGTAACCGTATAACATTTCTAGGATTTTATTTGATTTTAAGTGGTTTGGAAATTATGAACTTTTAAGTACAACTTAGAGCTTTGGTGAAATTGTGACTATTTTTCATTTATTATGGTTAATTTTTATTACTTTTGTTGAATTAAACTTTGGAACTGTAACCGTGAATAACATTTCTAGGGCCATTGTCAAAAGTTATGTAATAATTTTAATGAAATAATCATTATCTAATAAATAAATTACTTTAGATTTATTGGCATAAAAGTCAGATAGAAAAATACAATTTTTTGTTACAATATATTTTCAAATTATTTTTCATGTGCATGAATGCTTGCCCTATATCTTCTTAACCTCTTCTTTAGGAGTGTCGATGCTGTATATATATAATAATAAAAATTAGAATTACCAATAGTTTAACTCATTGTAATAAATTTGGAAGTAAAGTCCGACACGCAGCATGTCATCCATGGACGACATTCATACACAGAGCACCAAATGTTAACACAAAAAAATCTTAAAGCAAAGGCCTACATAGAACTAAAAATTCCATTATTACATGATAAAAACTTTCTTTATACTTAGTCTTAATAGGATAATGCATACTACTAATCCTAGTTTATTACATGTTTAGTTTTGTCAAATGATCAGTTAAATTAGTGGTACATGGCATCGTGCCTTGATGCAAATTGCTAGAACTTCCCGTACCAAAATTATTTTTTTTAACAAAAGATTAACGTTTTTGAACAAAATTTACTTTGAAAAAATTAGTTTTTTCAGAAACTTTCAAGTTTTTTTAAATTTTGGACGCTCCGTTCTCTTAGTAACTGAGTTACCGTTTGTGGCACTTTTTGCCCCGTATTTTCGAAACGGCTAGACCTGCCTTTGCCAAAAATTAATCAGCACTTCTCCTTATAAACCGTGTTTCCGAAATCGTTGGCGAAAATTTGTTTCCGCGCGCGCACACACACACACATACATCCATTTTTTCTAAGGTATGCCAAAATGTTCAGAAACCTGTGAAACGTAAAGATATATACAAATTTTTATTTTGGATTTTTTTGCGATTACTATAACACTATGGGAAGTTGATAACATAATATTTATTTGCTCAATTTAATTTACTGCACGAATGATTGATTAGTAAACATAATGACGATGAATGCATTTTTGCTAAAATATTTAAAATTGGTTGATCGGTTTTGCAAGTTGTAACATGAAACAATAGATATTAGTTTTGAGTATTACATGGCATATTGTGGTATAAAATTTTTAATTCCAAGATGTTATTTATCTATGATACACAAATTTTCAAATTATATAAAATCGTCGCTGTATTATGTTTGGATCAGCTTGATATTCGAGTCAGTTCCTCGTCGCCCTTTGTGCGGGGTTTTGCTTTGGCCAGAATAGCTGTCCGTTGAGCGGAGTTTAGCATTCTCGCGGTCTCCGCACACTTTTATGCGAGATCGTGCGTACAAAGCTTATTTCATAATCGGACTGGTTCTTAGGAATGCCGTTACTGTACCAGGTTCAGCATTTTTGTATTTTTGTTTTCATTAATTTAGCATCGGTTCAAACGCTCGCCACGACCCGATTCTCTCGCTCATGCCAATTTGAACTGAAAACAAAACGCAGCAAAAAAATAATGATGAAAAAATTCTGCGAATTGATATGATTTCAATATTCATTTCGCATATGAATTGCCCTAATTAATTAGAATGAATTATGGCAGGAGGTGACATTGATAGAAGCTGAAATTAATGATTATTGCTATCTTCGAAGACAATTGATCGATTTAGTTAATTATTACTTTTGGTAATTTTGAATACTCAAGTTCACTAATATATCATTGATATATCATATGATCTAATAGCAAAATTATATTCAGCTTTCAATGAAAGCCTTTCATGTATAGCAACAATATTGATTAGCATAGTTGATGGTCTGTTCTAATCAAAATTTTAAACAATTTTTATTGCAGTCATTTTAAAATCTTATTTTATTTTGTCGAAATCTTTGATGAGCTTTTGCAATATTTTTTCTATAGTAGAATATTTCAGTTAAAGTCAAAATGCTCAATACCACTAGCTACTAGCTAAACCAGGAACGTATCAGGATAGAATTCGTTTTTGTAATATTTCAAATTTTTCAAATTTAACTTCCACGTAAAAGGTGCTTTGATAGAGTTTTGCATGAATACTTATTCTACTTCTTAAAAAAAAACTTTGCCGCACAGGTATTATCTACTTCTAAATTCATATTTGTGTGATAGAAAGTAGTTTTTCATCAGTTTCTATGTCATTTGTTCTTAGAATTTCTTTCTGGAGTTCCACAGGGTAGTGTCTTGGGTGCGCGCTTTACATCAAATATACTGCCGTTATTCCAATCCATGGAATCATGGATGAGGTTTTTAGGGGGAGGGGTGGTTTGTCAAAAAGTCACAAAATATCATGTAGGGAAGGGAGCGGTACAGTAAGATATTACGTATATTTATTTTTAACCTGTATTCTTTTTAAAATTTCAAACATTTTCAAAACAAATTCAAAAATTTTACAATTTTTTCTCGTAATGGTAATGTTTGGGAAAGGGGGGTGGTAATTTTGATTATCACTACGTATCACTAAGGGGGTCAAAAAATCCTTAAAAAATTGATCACGTGATTAATGGACGCCTCCTAAAACATGATGATCGATCAAATTCTCGCCGTAGTTCTTATTATACATATTGACGTATAGATGAAATAGCAAAACTGTTAAATCTATGCAGAATAAAAGTAAACAATTTCAAAATCAGGACATATTACTTTTATCCTACGACACGGTTTACGCCCTCCTGTTAAATTAAGTGGAGAACAGGTTCCTGTGTCCAATAAAAAAATTAGCTTATTATTTTTTATATAGTTTGCTATAATAAATACAAAAAATCTAAATATTTAAATAGTGATTAAATATGTTATTGTGTTATCATAATATGAAACTTTTTATGTTCGACAAATTGTCTGGTTTTTTGAAGTACTCAATTCAGATGATACAAACGGCCGCGGTTTTTATGTGGAGTTAAAAAGCTCAGGATGCATTCAAATTATTATTAGTAAATCAATAAGTAGATAGCGGATTCGACTCTGATTAAACCATTCGATATTATATTTTTAATGCTACTCCTATCATTACCAAAAATCTCATTGTATTTATGGGGTATAAGTACATGGCACAAAATAAATGGGGTAGGCTTGTTATTCATTGTGATGCATAGCCGCAAAAGCCGCGGCGCTGCAACGTGTTCGGCATGCTATGTTTTATGACTTAATGATCGGTCTTTGATGCTGTTTAACTGAAAAGAAAAACAAACACACAGGATGAACTTATAACAAGCGGTGCTACAAGATTTTGTATTAAAAAATCGTGCTCTATCATATTTTGCTTGGATCCAGTTGCTAAGAGAAAGAAGGTTGATCCAACAATAGAAATAGTCCTTACATTTTATTTTATATTTGTTTCAACAGCAACCAGAACCACTTAGTATTATAGTTCCTAGAAACTTTTTATTTTACTTAACCTAATATTTCTTAGGCAATCCATTGATTCTCAATTTTCTTAAGTGTCAATTTTATATGAGATCTTTTGCCTAATAGTTGTGAGTGCATGTTGTAGCTATGCCCACGAAAGGCGAATTTTGCTGAATATTATATTTGAAATTTATTTCCACCCTAAGTCGAAACTTGGCATCATGCTGCCTGATCTAGGGCTTGGGCGAGGTTAAAATCGAATCATCGAACCCGGGACTAGTCGGTGCTAGACAACGTCCAAACCGATTATGCCACCTTTTATAAATATAAAATACTTAAGGGGCACAACTAGTGTAAAATTTTTAAAAAATCGAATTTTCAATTTTTCCATATTTCGATAGGTTATACCTTTAAAAATAACATACCAAAATTTTAAATCGATATCTTAAATAGTTTTAGAGTCACAGTTATTTGAAGAGAATATATATAGTATTAGTATAACGATCATTTAATCTTTCAACGCGTTTTTCTTGAAACAGCATTTTCCGAATTTGCTGCAGCGATTACTTAAAAACAAATGATCCGATCACTACCAATTTTTTTCACATGTTCTATATATATAGTTCTTCTTCCTCAAAAATCGAATTTTGGCAGTCCAAAAACAACCAAAATTTTGGTAAAATTCGACCTTTTTTTTAAAAAACGACGTTATTTTGTCAATTTTTGTTTTTTTTCTTTATCGTAGTTCATTTTACAGACAATATTATCTAGTTTAACGTGTTTTTTTTTTTAATTTCATCCACGTAGAAGGCCGCAATCACTGCAGCAGTGAAGGGCTTTTTTTTGTCGCGCCGTTGGAAATCGACGATAACTTAAAAAATATTTATTTATTTTTTTCAAAAATTTTACTATGTATTCTTGTATGGAATGTATAAATATATTTCTGAAATTTTAAATTGATTGATATAGTAGTTTTTTTTTAATATAAATTCCCAAAAATCACCTTTTTTAGGCGATTGCATTAGTTGTGCCCCTTAAATATTTTTCATCGAAAAGTACTGTCTAAACTCTAATTGAACTTTTGACCCTTTTTTTATCTTGTATTTTCTCGAAACTGTTATCATTTGAAAAACATGGGTGTCAAAATATGGGTTGAATATTTGTGATGAATATGGTAATTGTATTCAGCCTAAAATATTTATGGCCAACTTCAAGCCATAAATTCAAAAGCTTCAGTACCATATTTATTGAGTAAATTTCCTTTTTTATGTATATACTTCAGTATTATCCCCACATGAAACAAATATAAGTAATATCTTTTCCAAACATTTATCAGCCCTTCTTTTATAAAAAAAACGCAAATTTGTTTACAAAGCCGCGCCTGCCGCTAGCGGCGGTGTTAATTGCTGTTGCTGTGCATCTGACTACAAAAGATTAAATGCGAAAATCACCAAGAAGCAACTCGGATACTTCACAGAGAGTGTTTGTATTCGCTCGGGAACGCTTTTGTTTTTGCTCATTTTCGTATTATCGCTTTACGGCGACGACTTTCAACATTTGTTTAGTGTAGGAAAGAGCAATTAATGAGTTTAGAGTTATATCATTATATGAATGAATTATATTATCTGGCGAGAAAATCTAGTCCTTCTTATTTATACTGTAAGACTTGTATTTGTCTTTCACATCTTTGCACATTTTAAATTAAAAACTTTTTTTGTATATTTGAGTTGCAAATTAGTTTGAAGTCTTCTATTATTGGCTTAGTTACTAACTTACTACATTTGTGTCATTATGTCTTTCAAAATAGATGATTAGTTTTTGGCTAAGGCAGGTACAGGTGTTTTGAGGTAAAAAGTGCAGAAATTGGAAATTAAGTTTTTGCGAGAGCGGGGCATCCGATTTGAATTTACTTGTGTTGATGGAATGAAGAATTGATTACTTTTTTGCAAAGGCAGGTCTAGCGGTTTTAAAAATGTAGAAAAAATTACAAAAATTGACATTTGTTGGTCAACTATGATTGTTCAAATACAAATAAAATTATTGGTATATTGGCAGATAAGTATGAAGGTAAAGTGTAGAAAAGTAGGGAAAAAAGTAGACAGGTAAACAGGTTGGCAATTATATCTGGTAGACAGATACAGATAGGCAGCTAAGCTGTTAGACAGCTAAACAGGTATTAGGTAAAAAAAGTAGGTAGATAGTCTGGTAGACTGATAAACTTATGGACGTGAGCTAGTGGATACGCTAGATGGACAGACAGGCAGGTAAATAGGTAGACAAGTAGATAAAATATAAATATTATTGATTAAATCGATTATTTACAATTATCGGAAAGTTTAAGCAACTTGCCACAAGACTTACAACTAGTTTTTGCTTAATTATTTTCAAATGTGTATTAAATAAGTCACAAACGCACACGCTACAATAAATACATACATACAAACATATATATATATATAATATATATATATATATATATATATATATATATATATATATATATGTATGTATATTTATAATATTGATTCAGAAATTGACCTGAATTCGATTATGTATCATGGTCGTAAAGCTATTGTATTCACCTGCTATTTATTGCCGATATAAATGTGTTTATTAATGCAGTTATTGTTTCCTATCGATAGAACAATATTGTAATTTACAATATGTGCGTTCGAAAAAAATCGAATAGTAAAATTTATGCGTGCCATGAAGCATATCAAATCGATACATATTTTATATTTGTAATCTTTGCACTCGTTTGATTAATTTATACATGATCAAGTTATTATAACATTTTCTGCGTTGTTAAACTAAAGGTGGTGATATAATTGATTCTTGATTTGTTAGTTGTTATAAAGTAATTTATCTACATTTCGAAAATATGTCGCTTTTGTTTCTATCCACAAAATTTCTTGGAAGGGTCTAAGCCGTGGCTTCCAACCTCTTCATAAAGCAAGAATGTTGAAATGATATAAAAAATAAACTAGTGGGGTGTATGGCGTCGTGCCTCAAGGCAAATTGCTGGAACTTCCCGTACCGTAACGGAATGTTCGAGGAATACTGAATGTTTTAAACTGAGATTATTATAAATATTGTAACATTGTCTAATATTTATAAAAATTGTATAAACTGAATTGCAAAAATAAAATTATTTGTTTAAAGTATATTAGAACTTAAGTCAGAATTGAAAGTAAAATCTGAATTATTTCCAATATACAAAAAAAAATGATACAATTTTTTTTTCCAAAATCAATTATTTTGTTAAAACAAGCCGAAAGTTTTTTGAATCATTCAAATTGGACGCTTAGTTCTCCTAAAAACTGCCATTTTTTGCACATTTAGCTATGTATCTCCGAAACCGCTAGGCCTACCTTTGCCAAAAACTAATAATCACTTTCCCAATCATGACTAATTGAATGTTATTTAGATCATTCAAATCGGATGCTCCGTTCACTCAAAAACTCGATTTTTATTTTATGCACTCTTTGCTCCGTATCTCCGTAACGGCTGGACCTGCCTTTGCCAAAAACTAATCAGCTCTTTTCCCTATCAATAGGAATCAAATGTTTTTTGAACCATTCAAATCGGTTGATCCGTGCGCCCGAAAACGTGACTGAAAATTTGTATCCATACATACATACACACACACATCCATTTTTTCTGAGGTATGCCAAAATGTTCAGAAACCTTTAAAACGTCGAGAAATGTAAAAATTTTCAATTTCGACTTTCGGCCCATTATAATAACTTACCCTACGGGAAGTTAATAAAAATTAATTTTTATATATATTTTTCATAATATTGTATATTAAATTGTAGTTTAAATTTTTGAATAATATTTTCAGTCTTTTAAATAATAATATCAGTTGATTATGTATGGGGTTAAATTATTAGGCCCTGCATTTTTTATAAGATTATTTTTATATAAGAACGACGGAGGGGGGGGGGGTGCGGTACGGAATAGGTTCGAAACCACTGGTCTAATATTATTGCCTTTTTGTCTTCAGTTTCCATTTCTATAGGCTTAATTTCGACTAGATCGTTACTGAGAATGGCTGTGATTTGGGGTTACTTCTTGTGTTGAATATTTTTTTATTTTTATATTTTCTCTATTTTTTATGTAATGTTATGAGAGAGTAAAGTGATTTATCAATCCACATAATATATTTATATGTTATGAATGACTTAGTTGTCGATGTAAAAACTTAACTGAATAATTTAGTTGCAACTTTCGTCATAATTCATAATAGCATTAAGTACTGAAACGAGCCTTGTGGCATCTGTCTCGTGTGCATTATCACATTATGTTATTGCCGTTGCTTCTATTAGTACAAATTTTCCCGGATGCTTGATTTTCACGTCGACACTGGGCGAAAAACAACAATACTTCACTAATTGCGTTAGGTGCACACCTACACCAGGACGTGAACGAACGCACGCACAAAGGCAAACGTTCATAAATAAATAGTAAACGCAAAGTGCACCAGGGATTTGAAACACAATTGAAGACTTATTGTTAGCATACCTCACAAACGTTGTGGAATGCTATCACCCTTTCGAAAATGATGGAAAACTACGAGTATTTTGGGGCACGAAGTCGCTTTTCTGTATTATTTCATAAGCTCAGTCAAATATGTTCACATGAGTGGAGTTGCTTTAATTGGAATGCTTTTGGAAAAGCTTTAATTTATAATTGTAATTAGAATTTTTACGCGTTTTTATCCTACAGAATAGTATAATACGTTGCCGCCTAATAATTAATAATTAATAATTTAATAATAGTTAATAATTTTAACTTCCAAACATACACTTACACTCGATTTCATCTGGCAATCATAAACAATTTAAAAAAAACAATTTTTAAGCACGATCCTCAAATTAAAAGTGTGCGGCAACGTGTTAAGTTTAGTTTACTATCTTAAATCTCATTGTGTTTTGTACCTCATCGAATGATCAATGGCGGATTAACCTTTCTGCGGATCTAGGTCCTATTCGATCAGCCAACCTTTTTAATTGATAAAAATTTACTTTCTAATTAAACAAATATTTTTATTTTAATTTAGGGCAGGGGCGGGGTACAATAGTCCAATTTGACTTTCAGTAATTATACTGTCTAAATCATCACAACAAATAACACTTATCAAATGAACAACTATCGAAGTATATTCAGTAAAAATTCCATCTATACTATTGAAGATGAATGTTTTTTTTACCGTTTTTCTAAAAAATGTATTTTGTTCATTTTTACCTCAAAGGCTGCGTAACTAAATAGAATAGTAGTTCTTTATTTGGGTAAAAAGGGACAACCCTCTGACAATCTAATAGATACAATGTATTATTTTTAATTTTAAAGTAATTTTAGAATTAAAATCTAAATTATTTAACTAATGCGGAAGGAAAATTTCATGTGCACATTTTTCATAAAAATTACGTTCTATGTAACCTTGATCTAGTACAAGGACGAGCAACCAGCGGCCCGCGGGCCGCATGCGGCCCGCCGGAGGTTTTTCTGCGGCCCGCCAAGCATTTTTCAACTACAGATTATTTTTCTAGATATTTTATCAAATACAGCTGTAAAGGCTAATTTTGATATCAGTCAAATACTGGTAAAAACTGTTGAAATAGCATTTTCTAATGAAATAAATATTAATTTAAACATTAGTTAACAATATTGCAAGAAAAATTGAGAACTTGTCGCGAGATTTAAATCATTATTTTTGGATATGAAAAAACAATTGTAGTAATTTCGTCATTTAGGTAATAAAGAATAATATCTTTTGCAGTATCTTGTGTTTCACATTTCATTTTCAGGAAACAGAAATGTGAACAAATTTTAATTGTAATTCCAAATATTCAAAGCTAACAAAACAGCTGTTCTCATGTATATGTTTTCTTCGCCATTTACCATGCAAATTAGTACAGATTTAGAAAATGTATTTTTTCAGTAAACATCGCAATTTTTTATAAATCTCATGTCAGCCCTAAGAAATTTTCGCTTTTGAAAAAAAATCCAAATCAAATTATATTTTTGAAAGTACGTATGTGTGCAAACAATTACACAGATCCACAAAAGAAAAGTCGCTGGATAATAATTCATTCATTCAGAAAAAATGCTAAAAAATGCCAGTTTTTAGATGTGATTCTTGTGGCAATTTTTAATTTTGCTGCAATTACATTATTTCCGCGCTCAGTCAACAAATCTTTTGACTTAATTTTAGTTCAGACTTTTGAGTTTATGAAAAAGCTTCAATTTTATTTTAAAAGAAAAAGCAATTTATTTTTATCATGGGTTGTAAGAACGTAACACTTTTTTTACATTTTGTTCTTTATTTTAATTTTATTAATGCGGAATGGAAAACTACATACAACTCCAAATTTTCTTTATTTTATAATATTCATTTTAGTAGTCCAATCATTTTTTATTTAGCTCGGTAATCAATCAATTAACTAATATCGCCTTTTTTGTGAACGTTTTTAATAAAAATTTGATCAAGAATTTTCTGAGTTAATAAAAAAGGTTGAATTTATCCGTTCTATTCGCTGCAAAATTTTAAAAACAATTCTTAGATATTGGCAACGAAATGGTTACCTCTTTTGAATGTCTTGCAGAAAGAGTAATTCTAGCAAAAAAATTAGAAATTTAACATTATAATCTAAAGATAAAACTGTTTTTGAGAGAAAACTGATTTTTTTTCAGAGTTATTGAAATTTTACTCGTTTCGCTATGCATAGCATAACCTAATTATGTATTGTAGTATTTTAGCGTTGTAGCGGGTAAATTATCAATGTAATTTGTGTTAGCTATTCCTTTTATTTATATATCACATATTTATACATTCAAAATTTGTTAGTCATTTCTAATACTAATATTTTCTAAAAATATTTCCTGTGGCTAAACGTTTGCCGGGTCAGCTAGTATATATATATATATATATAAATTACGTGCGGCCCGCCATAAAATTTTTAAAACCAAATTGGCCCGCGGGTTAAAAAGGTTGCTCGCCCTTGATCTAGTATTTCGTCAGAAATATTCATCTGCAGAATTGGTATAACTATTAATTCAATTGTAAAATTGCTTGTTCCAACTTAATTTACACTTTTATTTTCTTATTGTTTAGACCTTTTCCAGTGTAAAGGTTCAGGTAGTCTTTTTTACGCCAATCACATCTAAGCTATTCTAGAGTTTATATAAGAAAACGGTTGAATCTAACTTCAAAATTACCATAGATCCTTTAAAAAAAATTAAAAAGCAAGTACTTAAACTTAGATTCAGCTATCATAAATTAAACACAAGAGCCCAAACACAAAAAACTACCAACGAAAAAAATACTTTCGTTATGAATATCGGTACACACATACATTTATTTCCTGATATTGAGCTGTTACAAAATAAATGAATGGCATCTTTTGCCTTTTTCTTTTAAATAGTATCTTTAAAAATTCTATACTTTACTTCTTTTTGAGATAATGGTAGACCTGTTTACCCGCGGACCTTTAAGCACCGGTCTGCTCTACTTAGATAAGAATTTTAATTTATAAAATTATGATTGCTAAACAATACAAGAAAAACGTTATGAAAAAATATTTTTGTATGCCAACAAAAAGATGAATTTTCAATGAGTACTAAATAACAATTTATATATAATGACCATTCGTTCTGATTTTATTTAAAACCAAAAAATAAGAAACCATCGAGAAACAAAATAAGAAACATTCTATTTCATAGAAAATTATCTGTAATTTGTAAAAAAAAACAGGGTTGATCCTCAAAATAAATTGTAGTTGCTAAATCTGGTTTAAAATAGAAATATTTGCCCCACCAAATTGTGCCCCATGAGCCAGGGCTTCAAAGGCCTATGCAGTAATCTGGTGAATGATATGATTATTTTTTTTTATTATGTTTCAAGTTAGTTTGAACGTTTAAAATATATTTTTGCATTTAACTTTCTTTTTCAAACACATACCTAATTTGAATTATCCCTAAACTTCTTTTATATTCACAACAATTTATTTGCCATCCGGTCGCCGCGGGTTACTCGCATCTGGGCTAGACTGTTTTTTACGCCTTTGAGATGAATGCGACCATACCGGAAGATGAACTAGTTTTTCATTTAGCAAGAAAATCGCTTCGCTTTTGTCGTCATAATGCACAGTGATTTACCTCTTTAATTAGAGAGACATGCTATTTCGTGAGTTCAGTGTGGAAAAACTTTGTCGTGAATTTCCCATCTAATTAAGACGCCGTGTTGCGTATTCACTGAACGTCTTAGCAGTATTTGCGAACTTTTTATTACATACCTACAGTTAAAAATATAAATTATATTCGTACTTTTCACGTCCATTGAATTCATATTTTATATTTATTATAAAGATTTTTTATTTTGTACATTTTGTGAGTTTTTAGGCGAAAACTCAACTTTAAAACGATATCAATAATTTGAAATGGTGTTCTACTCAAACTTTTGTATCATACATTCATTTGGGCAAACGAATGATTTATGATTCTTCGTAAGTATATTGCCCGAAAAGTCTCCAAAGCTTCTCTGTATGAGCTTTTATACAGATCATGTATATTTATATGAAAAGCTCGTCGACCGCAAATATACGAGTTGTATTCAACAAAACGGTTCAAAGTTGAATATTTTGCGAATAGCTTTTTTAACAACCTCTTCCGGAATTTGCTGGGGGATGTTGAATAATTTATTACCTTCTGAAGTTTTTTTATTTATAGTTAAATATATTTATATCTGCAATATTTTTGTTTGTACGATTGCATTCGCCATAAGTTATGTATAAACTTATATATAGAAATAAAAGATTTTGAATTAAAATTTTCTTTGTCAGTTTTAGAAACTCATTTCATTTTCAAAAGCTTACACAAAAACCTGATTCGCTGATAAATTGGATACCAAACCTGAATATGAATAATTTTGAACAAGTTTTCAATGGTTTGTTTTGATTATTGCTCTTCCAAATTTTAACTACAAATCCAACGTCAAAATTAATTTTAGTAATCACAAAATTTTTGCTGTATAAAATTGAATTCTTTTTTATATATACTGTTAATTAGAATACTAAATTAATTAGTTAATATGCGTGTGGATGTCTTATGGAATTCAGTGATCTTAAATTAAAAATATTTTATATTTGTACTAGTATGTATTTGTTATAAGTGATCATTTAGTTATAATAATTTTCATCAATTTTCAATCATGAAATTAATAATTTATGTATTTGTATATAGTTTTTTTGTACAATTATGAATTTGGGTAAATTTTTTTTACATCTTACAAATTTTTCTAAATACATTAATACTTCATGTGATAAAGTGAATTGAAAATTTGCAATTTTATTTTTGCCAAAGAATTAGAACATTTCATATATTTCTATCTACATTACATAGTTTTGAGTATCATTTAAGAGCAAAACAGTGATAAATTGTTAAATTGCATAGATTACAAATTATTGTTTATCTATATATATACACATACTTATATATCTACACATTGGCAAATAACCATATTGAATTCCTCGTTGCTTTGCAATCGTGTTACTTTGTAATTACCTGCTAATCTTGATAAACCAAGCGATTTCTGTATTGAATAAACCAAGCCTGAATTAATTTCTCCTTTATAATATCCAATTATTTATAATTGTACTTGGTAAATGGCAAACTACATTTTGCCAGTTGCAGCTGCTTTTATTCAATAAATAGCTTTCTATGTCAGTGTGGCTATTGTGAAGGATCGCTGCAAAAAGCGTAACAAATAAATTCGTACAGCGTACATAGGTATAAAACATACTCTCTGCAATTCAGGAGCGCATTTAATCATTTTATTTTGTTCATTTATGAATTTTAAATAAAATATTTCATTCATGTTGACAAATGCATTCACATAAACATATATACATAAATAAAGTATTTTATAAAAATGTATATTCTTTCTAATCAATCTAATTCAATAACTCTAAGTTATTAATATTATATAATAATTAACTATATAATAATAATTAAGTCAATTTTTCAATATTTATACTTCATGAATAAATATTGATAATATCGTTCCTATATGTTGCATCGTTCATGATCATTTTGATAAAAATACTCTTAATTTAATTAATTTAACTTTTTCCCAATTCTAATTCCCAATAAAATTATAATTATCGCGAAAAAAATAAAAATGAAAATCTTCACGTTTCAAGACTTGAACATTTTGGCATACCTTAGGAAAAGTGATGCGTGTGAGTGTGCAGTATGTGTTTTATTTTTTTTCCACGATTTCGAGAGCATGGATTTCAACCGATTTGTATGATTCAAAATACAATAAAAGGTGATGAGTGTGTGTGTATTATATGTTTTTATTTTTTTCCATGATTTCGAGAACATAGATTTCAACCGATTTGAACGGTTGATTATTTTTTGGCAAAGACAGGTGTAGCCGTTTCGGAGATACAAAGCAAAGAGCAAAAATTCACAGATTTTGAGAGAACAGGGCATCCGATTCGAATAATTCAAACAACACTTTATTTGTATTGGCAGAGTGAAAAATTGATTACGTTTTTGCGAAGGTAGGCTCACAAATTTTGGACTTGCAGAGAAAAAAGTTGAAAAATTGACATTTGGTGGTCTGAAATGATCGTTACAAATCATTATTATTTATTCCCATACCTGTAGAAATATTTATATATAGATGGCAGGTAGATAGGTAGACTGATAGACAAGTAGTCAAATCGGACAGATAGATACGTTGACAGGTTAATAGACAGGTAGACATGTAGATATGTAAAAGATAGATAGGCAGACTGGTAGAAGGCTAGAAAAGTAGACAAGGTGTGGATAGATACACAAGTAGACAAATAGGAAGACAGATATGTTGACATGTTAATAGGTAGACAGGTAGTCATGTATATAGGTAAAAGCTAGATAGGAAGACAGGTAGAAAGATAGAAAATAAAAGTAGACAAATTGGCAGGTCGACTAGTAGGTATGTAGATAGGTAAATAAATAGATAAATGGATAGGTAAACGAGTGGACAGGTAGCCAGGTGCAAAAGTAGGCAGATAGACTTAGACAGGTAGATCATACACGAATCTTATATTTATTGACTAAATCAATAAATTTATGATAATTTACATTTATTGGGAAGTTTATGCAACTTGCCACACGGCAAAATGCCACTTACATTTAGTTCTTACTAAGATGAACTATTACTGTTTTAGTTCTGAAAAAGAAGATTGGGACGGACCCATTGCTATAATTTTTTGCCCCTTCTTTCATATCTCAGTCTTCGAAAAGTTTGGTCGAAAATTCGCCACTGAAGCAAAGCAATAAGTTATTGCAGCAGTGCGCAAAGGTGTATTGTAACAGTACACACGGTCCGTACTAAATGCTATAAGCCACACGGCATTAAGCGCTCTCGGGCAAGTAGTTCACGTAGGTAGGTAGTTTGTTGTGTAGGCGGGATTCGTTGTTTTGTGTAACATAATAATTCATATGAAGCCGTGTCAACAGATTATCAATCCTGTTATATATACTCACGCCGTCGTAAAATTTCCGAGCCAATTGATATGTAATATATTCATTAAGATTGTAATTGAAAATACTATAGTGGTATGGCAAAATTGTGGGAAGTTTCTTCATTACTTCATTCATTTTATTTGTTTTAAAGTACAGTTTACGAATACTAATATATATGAGTACAATTTATGATAGACAAACAGTGGCACCGGAAAGTAAATTTTGATGAGTGGGTTCAGATAAATCATGTTAAAATAGTATGAAATGAAAAACAAAGCTTTATCTGCACACTAATAAATTATAATCTGAGGCAGATCCAAGGTGTGAGAGCCACTACAAACAAATGATTCCCTTATTCTTTATCGTTTATCATTTTCATTACCACTATTTGCCACCCCCCCCCCTTTTACAATTTTTTTTTGTTCCAACTTCTGTTTCCTGCGCTTCGGCTTTCAGTTCCATGTGTTTTCTCTTCTCTCGTAAGTCGTCAATCATCTGCATTCTTCTTTTTCCTTGTCTAATTGTAAGACATATATAGTTGCGTCACATTTCTGAATATGTGAATAGCGAGCTTTTGCTTTTAATAAGAAGAGAATATTAAACTAAAATTTTATAAATTTATTTTTTAATTGCGATTAGAACTACGCATTCTTTGAGTTATATTTGCTAACTTACTATAATACTTTGCTAATCCTAATCTGCTATTTTCTACAAAAAGGCAAATAATAGTGATACCAAATAATAGTGGAGTTAACCAGTGGAGTCAATAAAGGCAATTTTTACTTGTGATTATATATCAGATCTCGAACCTCAAGTGATTAAATTTGATTCTACTGTTTAATATCGAGCTTGGCCGAGGTTGGGATCAAACCCATAACTTGAGCTAACTCCATGGATAGCTCAAGAAAATAAATGACTTTCTATTTTTTTATCAATATTCTTAGTATACCAGAATGTGTAGAAATAATAAAATTAATTTTTGTCAAGAAATAATATCGGTCTCTACTCTTATTTTTTATTTTTTTTATTTTAAATTCTGCTTCTGAATCTTACTAGTTCAACTATTTCTAAGAAAAACTTTATTTTTGGCGGTTTATTTACCCTGGTGCATTTAAGTGTTGTTTAGTGCCAATACCAATCAGAACCTAGCAGCTCTATAAACAGTTGTGATGGCAACTTAAAGATTAACTTGATTATATTAATATATTTTTTATTATTGGATTTTTTCCAATACCGATGATGTACTTTTAATTTAATGCAACCATGGCTTAAAAGGTCTATTTTGACTTGAAAGTCATATTTAGATTTATGTTGGTTTGAATATGAAATTTTGATACCATGTCAGAAGTGGATAACCTGAAACCCTGTGGTTGTAGGGTTAAAGCTCTTACCACGGAAACACGGCAAGTTTCAGTTTTTAAATATAAAGTTATTCTCATTTTATTCATATAACTTGAAACTA
>NW_020536999.1:45299763-45329582 GCF_003426905.1 Ctenocephalides felis | reverse complement strand
GCGATACTAACAAAAACTTCTGCACGTGGCATTGTCCATTGTGCAATTTTACGGTGCTCGACAGCTGAGTGCAAAGTTCACTAGAATACTGTCACTTGGCATGAAAGATAATATTCATATTTTTGAAAGGATCACGTAGAAATTCCACACCATGATGAAATATTGAAGTTTCTTTTAACAAAAGTCGGAAATGCAGAATTGACATGAATCTGACAGAGTGATTCAGTTGGATAGAGAATTGTTGACATGAAATTTGATGGAAAGTGTTTATAAGTCATTGGATTGATACGTAATCTGATTAGAACAAATAATAATATAATATAATCCTTACTGGAAATATATATTATTGTGATTTATATATTTAATGCCTTTTGTTATTAGGCTGTTTAGGCTGTTTGTTCTTGGCTACTAAAATGTCGGACCACGAATATTGTTTCAAGTTAAACTTCAATGGGTTTAGATGTTGATTTTGATTATAATAAATTTATTAATTATCTCATTAGTACTTTGTATTGGTGCAACTTTAAACCTGCTTTAGTCTCTCGTTAGAGTAGATAACAAAACACAATTCTAAATATTTTTATGATCCAATCATCATTTCCCAACTTTGTGTTTGTCACATTTTTATTTTATTTTGAATTTGCGAATTATTCTATACAGAACTATAGATTGGATTATGTAGTAATCCAATAAATGACATAAAAATATTTAGAATTGTGTTTTTATCATTTACACTAACGAGAGATTGAGGCAGATTTAAAGTCTGTATCTAAAATATAAAATACGACTATATATATATATATATATATATATATATATATATATATATATGTTTTATATATATAAAAATCTTTTTTCCAATTTTGACATTTCTGTTAGAGTTTCAGAGTTTCCAAGTTGTCAGAACGTATATCTTCATAAATTAGGAAGCAACAGTTTAAAGCAAGCTTATTAAGTCCATCAAATCCTTTAAGGGCAAGTAGTTCTCCTGGCTGAACTTCACGTGCATAACTAATCAGAAGTTATTGCTTAATAAAGCATTATCTCGACAGGTGCACAGAACAGATTTGAACAAAGCCGAGATTAAATTATGAGTCGAACATTTCGGAAAATTAAAAAAAAATACTTGAATTGATCCATAAAACTGTTAATGTAAAATTCAGAAAGCACATATTTATGATTGAATATTTCCACAATGCAAAATATTTGTACAACTTGTAACAAATGTATGTTTAGCTTTAAATAATTCAGATATATACTGAATAGTTTTAAAATATTTTGATTATTTATAATTTTGAAGATAAAACTTCTACCAAGGGGCTAAATCCATAAATACTGTTTTAAATAAATTGCTATCTGGATCACTAAAAGTAAGTGTATTGAATTACACAAGCTTCAACAACTATTTAAAACTCAACTTATAAAATTTATTATTTTATTATTTACTTTCCGTAGGGCAAGTTACAGTAATCGCAAAAAAATCGAAAATGAAAAAAGGGATGTATGTGTGTGTGTTCGAATACGAATTTTCGTCGACGATTTCGGGAACACGGTTCAACCGATTTCGAATATTCAAAAAACATTCGATTCGTATTGATAATGAGACGTGCTGATTAATTTCCGAAGATACGGAGCAAAAAGTGCCAAATACATTACCTCAGTTTTGAAGAGAACGGAGCGTCCGATTTTAATAATTCAAAAAACTGATTAAATTTTTGGAAATGCAGGTCCAGCGGTTATACACTCTCAATGAAAATAAGTTAAAAAAATGTCATCTGACGGTCAAAAATGTTTATTGGACATATGTGTACATCAAATTATCAGATATTTTATAGAGATTTTAATAATGTGTACACATTTTGTATAATTTTTTTGTGTTTTGTGCCAAGATTTTTAATTACGGTACAGGAAGTTCCAGCAATTTGCCTTAAGGCACGATGCCATGCACCCCACTAGTTTACTTTACAATAATATTAGCGATTTTTAGTTTTTAACGGAATCTTTAATTACCGGTTACAAAAATTAATCTAATTTCATGAATTGCTTCCTGTCGTTCTGTAAATAAATTATTTAACAATAAATTTTCTCTATTTTCTAATAAATTTGAAGTGTAAGTTTTTATAGTTTTTCCGGGTTAGTTAAATTTGACATCTTCTGATATTACTCACTTTTACAGTTGTCCATCAATTTTTATTATTCCCACAAAAGTTTTAATTTGGTTATTGTTTTTTTTTTTAATATTTGCGCTGGATTTGGGTAATGGTTTCTCGTGTAATTTGTATGGAATTATCTGATGTTTTCCGTTGGTAGTAAGAAAAGGTCCTGGCGTCGCTTGATAAATCATGTTACTGATTTATCTTGTTTGTCTTCTGGCTTGTCTTTTTAGTCTACGTTCCTTAATCCCTTTCATGCTCTTTGTTTTATGCCATTGCAAAAACGTTAGGCGAAACAAGGATTCCATTATTCGATTGAAATGCTGCATTTATGCGCCGAGAAGATTCTACAGATAGCTAAATATAATTAAATTTAATCAATAATTAGTATTTTTATTACAGTTTGAAAATTTTGCACTCCGAGCACTTTTTGACAAAATTGCTAAGATGTAAAAGAACAAAAAATGTTTTTTTCAGTGCCTTAATTATCAACTATATTGTTATGTTTATTCAATCTTGGCTTAAATAATTTGATACCAAAATATTGGATACAGCTACTTTATTCGCTTCTATGGTGAATTTGCTAATATGCAAAAGAACAAACAAACACGATTTTTGTAGTGGTTTAATTATCAACTATATTGTTATATTTAATCAATCTTTAATCAGATACCTGATTATATTTAATCAATCTTTAATCAGGTGCCTGACTTTTTTCACGAGGTACCAAGTTTTAAAATTTTCGGATACAGGACAAGATATTTAAAACTGTTAGGGGGAAGTCCCGTAACGCCGGACGGCACCAAGCATCGGACACTCTATTTAACACGCATTATTTAAGCGAGTATAAATCTTTTTATTTCAAAATACAAGCGAAATGGCATGAGGGAGGAACAGAGTCACGCTTATTCTCTTTATTTGATTTGATCAATTTCTCTATATTATTACAGTCTGACCTGCTGGAGGGATACTTTCCTAAAAATTAATTTACGTAATTTATTAATTAAAAATATTAATTTAAAATAAATCTTCAATTAAATCATTTTCCGAATAATCTTTTTATTTAACACTAACTCAAAAGTAAGGTCAAAAAAACTTTAAAAAAATCTTAAGGGCGGCCAA
Organism: Ctenocephalides felis; assembly: GCF_003426905.1. Classification (NCBI taxonomy): domain Eukaryota; kingdom Metazoa; phylum Arthropoda; class Insecta; order Siphonaptera; family Pulicidae; genus Ctenocephalides; species Ctenocephalides felis. The sequence goes on along the minus strand of NW_020536999.1, from coordinate 45,326,307 downwards.
CCCGTACTACTTATTAGGGATATGAAAAATAGATGTCGTTTTTTTGTAGGATAAGATATGTGTAAATATTTAAATGTTCAAATGCACAATGCGACATACTCCGAACTACTGTTCAAGATGTTTATAAATTCCTAAAGAAACCATATAGTTTGGTATGGCAAACGCGTAAAAACAAGCCATTTTTTTATATTTTTTACATATAAACGTACTGATCTAAAATATGTAATGACGAAGTTTAATACCCAAGAGTAGATTTATGTATCATTCTACCATTATGTTGTACGCATTATAATATTAAAATACATTTTTTTGAATTAAAAGAAGAACTAATAAAGAAACCATATAAGTATTCTCACATTGCTAGATTTGTCTAAAAATTCTTAGTTTTCTTATGCAACTTCATTTTTCAAATCTTTAAACTTCTGAAATTTAAGGAAAATTAAAAAATCTCAAGAAAATTATATGGAGACACTTAACGAGTTATATCACAATCTCTTCGTAATTTTATTGCTCATCTTCTCTCTGAACAAGCCTAAAATTAACTATTAAATAAATTAAAAATATAAAAGATAATTGCTCTATTCATTTTTCGCGTAGGTGTCTGAATTAATATAGCTTATACTTTGATATTCTCATAATTATTAAATTACTATAAAGTCACTCTTATATGTTTTTGATTTCAATGTTTCGGAAATAACAACATTTTTATCCACGAATTTATGTTCTATTTTCAAAGAGAAATTCTTCACGAGCTTTTACACTCTTTATTTACTGCATTGCAGCGTTCTGGTAGAATGTGATTGATCTCAAGGTATTTGTTATCTTATTTAGTTCTAGCAGCAAAATTTCCAAACATGCATACCGCAGAGTTTAAAGAAAACTTTACTATCAAAAGAAGGTACATAGTTGCGTAGCCATAGAACAAGTATATATCGGTCATGGAGGCGTCGATAGCTGTAATAAAAACTAAAATAAATCCAAAACACATGCCGGGCGCCTGCGGAAGTAAAAGAAAATGATATCTTTTCCACTGATTTACGATGACACCGGAATGCATTGGGCAGAAGTTTCAGTAGTAATTCATATTGTGAAATACAAAGCTGTACTAATTAATCGTACTAAATCAAAAACTCTAGAGCTCTCGTTTTCCAACATCTTCTTCGATTATTATTGCACGCAGCCGTCTGCTGTAAGAGAGCGCTTATTAAAGACATAAATTAAAATTCTTTGAGAGTTAGATCGATAATGTCAGGTGCTTTTGTCTATTTCGTAACCGATTTAATATCCGCCTTAATCTCAATATATATTATTTATACTAGCCGACCCACAAACATTATTTAGCCATAAAAATATATCTAAAAAAAATTTAGTATAAAAAATTACTGATTGTGAATGTATGTGGTATGTAAGTGAGAAGGGCAGCTAACACAAATTTAATGGATGGTTTACCCACTGACAACCATGCCACATATATTTTTTTTTCATGCGCATATTGATAGTCATTACAAGATAGACATAAATAACACATAATAACAAATGAAGAAATACTGAGGGGGAAGAAGGGACTCTACTGAGCACAATTCTGAGAAGAAAAGGAAACCGGATTGGATCTTTTACTGCAAAAAGAGTGCCTCCTGCACGACGTCATCCAGGGTAAAATAGAAGGAATAAAAGGAATGGGAAGAAGAAGAATGCAGACGATTGACGACATACTCGAGAAGAGAAAATACAGGAAACTGAAAGCCGAAGCACATGATCAAGAAGAATGGAAACAGAAGTTTGGAAAGGAAAATACTTGAAAAAAAGGGGAAGGGAATAGTGGTAATGGGAATGAAAGACGAAGGGTAAGGAAATCATTTATTTGTGGCGGTTCTCACACCATGGAATTGCCGGGTAGACTATCATTTATTATTATTCTTACAAGTGACAGCCTAATCTGATACTGATTTCATTTAAATTAAATTGGCGCATTTGGAGACCTAAGGTTCTGATACATTATTACCTCACTTTTCTGAAGACTTACGTACTTGAAGAAAAATTTACGACCTCTACTAATTTTCAAAAACTTTTGTTGCTTCTGATTCCAATGTTCAATTTCAACTTTTTTGTGCTAAAACAACCATTTCTGCAAATAATTCATAAACATGAACAATGCATTGCTTGTGCACATCGGAAATTTTTTTTACGATTGGAAAATCCTGAGAATCAGTGATTATGCAAGATTCGATAGATAATTTGACCCATGTAGTTTAATCGATGCTAACCTTTTCGTCGCCAATATCTAAGAAATTGTTTTGAAAATGTTTCTCGGCGGATAGAGCAGTTAATTTTCAGTTTTTCCATAAACTCAGAAAAATTTTGACTAAAATTCAGTGAAAAACATTCACGATGAACACCTAGAGAAAAAAAGATTTGACTACTAAAATGACTATAATGAAATAGGAATTTGTGCTAGGAGAGTGAAAATTCAGAGTTGTATGAATATGTTTTAATTCGGCGTTGTAAAAATTCAAATCAAAACGAGGTTGGTCTGAAAAGTCAACAAAAAAGTTAGGGGTGGAGGACAGCCCTTGTTAAAAATAAATAGTTTTTCAAAGTAAAATTTAAGGGTTTTTATAAGTTCAAGATAATTTTATTTAGAATTTGGTGGAAAACATTACTTGATTGAAAGCGGGATAAAATTATTAGATTACTAAAATAGCTATTGCAAAATTGGTAGGAGGGTGAAAATTTAGGGCTGTATGTTTTTAAATTGGAAATTAAAATAAATTTCAATACAAAACATTAGCCATAAAAATCTTATAGTAGTAGTTATATTCGTTTCGAAAAATTATCTATTACTCTAAGTTAATTAAAGTGCACTTTGTTTTTGACAAATAATACATTAAAAAATATAATAAAGTTAAAGACATCTAAGCAAATAGAATGTTAAAAAAATCGAGAAAAATAAGAAAAATGCAAATAGAATGTAAAAGATAAATAGAGAATGATAATATTATTTTCATATACAACAATGTAAACAAACAAATAATCTTTTCCGTTACATCGTTAAACTATTTTTATTCCGAAAGAATCTTTGAAAGACTGTTAAAACTTCTCAAAAGAAAATATTGTCCGGACATTTTTCAACTCATTGACTCAATTACGTCTAGAGACGATCCGCCGGTGATGCAAAAAGTTTTATTTATAAAAGCGATTTGTTTCATTTTCTCTTTCTCTATTTAACTTTCCGATAAACTTGCATAAAAGTTGTCAGATAGCTGCAATTACAGTTCAGACTGTAAATTCTTCAAGATATCAAATATCGTGTCGTCTGAGATTTTTAATATAAGACATACTAAATCTTACGTTTTGCTATTTTTGACGGCTCTGAATCGATTATACGTGACAGGGCAAACGGCGCTGGAATGAAAAATAAAACTTGGAATTATATCAAAACGTTCGTTGATCTTTTTGAATGAACGCTGAAACGGGGAATTATATAAATCTTGTTGAAATTTTCGTGTCAATGGGGGATATATCTGGTTTATTTTTTCGTTCATTTTGATATTTAAAATTTGAATGTATCGTCGATGCTTTGCATAGGCTTCACATTTTTCATGGTTATCGGAAAACCCGAAATATTTTTAATAAATATTAATTGATAGAAAATTTGTATTTATTGTTTTAATATTCAGCTGAAATAATAATAAGAATACTGAAAATAACGACTTCTAAAGAAAACATACTTAATTTGAAGGATTAATGGTAGAAGAGCTTTACTAATTAAACACGGTACTCAGAGCTTCGTTCTTGCATTGTAACTTTTTAATTCTACAAATGTTCTGGAACGCTTAGAGAATTAATTTTATTTACAGTTTAATTATTGAATTTTTCATATTAACATACTGAAAAACAGTCTAACTATGATGTTGTAAAATTGACAGGGTATTAGGAAATGTGCTCTTATTCACTATTAGAATTAAATTTTCAAATTATTATAATGATATAATGACGCTATTATAAAGTGATAGCAAAAAATCGAAAATGATTTTTTTTGCATATCTTTACATTTTACAAAGGTTTCTGAACCATTTGGCATACCTTAGAAAAAGTGGATGCATGTTTGGATACAACTTTTTGGTCACGATTTCGTGCGCACAGTTTAACTGATTTGGATTATTCGAAAAATATTCTTATCGTATTTATGGGGGGACGTGCTGATCAGTTTTTGGCAAACGCAGTTTCTGAAGGTAAGGGACAACAAGTTCCAAGTATGGCAGTTTTTGATAGAACGGAGTATCCGATTAGGATGATTCAAAGTCAATCATACATTGAAACAAAAACAAATTTCTCACAAATTCTAAAGCTCACTTATGTACTTAAAACAAATAATTATAATTCTGCATTTTAAATGTTTGTATTTGTTTTGATCAATTCATTCAGAAATATAAGAATAGGTGCCTTCATGCTTTCATAACATACAATAGTTTGTTTGTAATAAATATAATAATTGTTAATAACGGCTATTGAGTAGTGATTATGGAGTAACAAGTTTAAACTTCTAATGATCAATTACGGTTTCAGCTGTTTGCTCCAGGGCATAATACCATGCATCACTAGTTTTATCTTATCTTTAATTATTATAAATTCACATGATACATTTTACAGTAAAATAAGTAAAATTTTTACTTAATACTAAAATAATTACAGAGAATTTAAATTTTATTAAAATTAATACTATATTATTCTTACATTAGATTTTAATATTTCAATTTTCTTTATATGTTATACTTTGAGCACAATATTATCCACACAGTTCTGATGCTAACAATCGATGACGAATAAAACGGTTCGATAAACTCAATAACAAAACAATACAAGAAACCACAATACATTCGCGGAACAATATTTCCAAAATACGTCAATAAAATGCAATAAAATAAAATTCAAACATATGTAAATGTAGTGCAACATGAGTAATGCAATGTAATAAAATACTAGGAGCGGAGCGTATGTGCGCACGACATAGTCGACAACGGCGAAACACGGCGACGACGGCAGATCGCCGCCCAGGCAATAAATGTCCCCATTTAAATATGCGACTGGTGAAAAATTCATCTATTGCAGTATTTCAACAATGTCGCTAAATTTAATGCTTAGATATAAAATAAGCCAGCGTTTGGCAACCTGACAATAGCGAAAGAACGAACTGTACTAGAAAGATTTGGATTTAAACACGTCATCACCATCTTTATACTTGCATAGCGATATGAACTTGCTATGCAAGTTCTCTCTTCTATCTTGTCTGTAGGCAAGATTTATACTAGTTTTATTAAAATTCTAACATCAATCATATTATTGTTGTTGAATATTTTAGTTAAGCTCCCAACCCAACTCTTATGTTAATAGAGTTCTGGAACATAATCATTCATTTGAACTTGGTATAAATTTCCAGCTATAGGTTGATCTAAAATTTGCATGTTGTGCAATATTTTATGGCAAATTTTGCAATGCTGAACAGTTCACGATTTTCTTCACCTTTGTTTGGTAGTCTCAATTTTTCAAATTGTATTTTATCCGGTTGCTTGTAGAGCAGAAAAATATATCTATGCAATTTATGTCTGGTGATGGTCCACTACCGATATATTTGGACAAGGTTTTACCATTAGGTATATCAATTCCAGGAATATCTTCAACCAACCAATGCTGCCATTCACGATTTTTTTTACATTTTACATTGTTGTTTTTTGTACATATTTGTCTGCGATGTTGGTATTAGGGTGATCCCGACATTTTCGATAAAAATTTTCGGTGAGATTTTTGATATGGTCGAGAAATTGTCGGTACGTCAGTCTGTTCATGTATGTGTTTTGTAGAGTACTAATGTCTAGTCAGTGGGTTCCTTATTTTGTTAAGTACTAGTCGTAGTGTCTTATTTTGTAATGTATGCTGGAGCGGCGTATGTCAGTAACGGTCTTATATGTGTCCGCTTGTTCTCCACGCTTAGCGGGCTGTTGTGTTTCAAGAGAGGTCTCAGTAGATTTAACATCTCGTAAGCCTGTCCAAGTTTTCACGAAATTTGAGGTCCTGGTTCGGGTTATCTGGATCTGTCATGCAAAGAATATAGATATTTAACGCATCAATTTCTAATTTGACCGTTGGAATGTCTTCGACTTGTGTTGGCGTAAACTCATCACAACCACTTTTACTTCCCTACGATAGCTCACTTCTAAGGTAAAATGTATAATTTGGAGGTTTTTAAATAAGATCAGTGATTGCAAGTAATGGTTGTTCACAGTTAATTTTGACATGGGTTGCTTTTTTTTATTATTAAAAAGAGACTTCAGTGAATTCTTCTGCTCAGCACTTAAACCGCTACTTAATGCAGTTATTTATGAACTCATTATCAACTGTTTAATATTCAAAATCGTTTATTTCTTAAGCTGCGGTTCTTTTGACTAATTCGACTAATATTTGATAAGATATAACGGCATTTTACCAATCGTCCCGGGAGAATATCCCCCTAACCTTTTTCATAAGTTATATCTCTGTATACCCAGTATCATATTTGCTGCGGCATCCATAATTCCATCAGTTATCTCTCTCAAAACTGTAACAAATGACTTGCGACAAATGACGGTCCCTTCTTGCATATAAATATATATGAGTTTGTATAATATGATTTTACAAATGAGAGTGATTAAAATCTACCGTTTTAAACGAGGGCACTTTTATATGCAATACATCGCGCCGGGCGGACGCCAAGAATAAAAAACTTTGACAAATTTCTTCCGCAGTTAGTGTGAATATCCCTTCATATATTATGGATGCCAGCCGCGAGTTGTATTTATATATAAAAATATATATGAATATATATGCACATATATAAATAAACTATGACATGTAGAGTAGAATGATTTTTCACCATTTTGCAGTTTATTTGTGACAACATTATTGACGATATTCTTGAGTTGCTTCGAAAAGTAATTACAGACAATAGACTTACATCAACTGCAACTTAGGACATCAGAAGCATTCGATAAAAATTTTCGGTATTTGATTGATTATTACCAAACTGAAGCAAAGACATAAAAGAAGAGAACAATTTTGTGAAATCTTATTTTTACTATATAACGTTTATTACATTATGGATGAAAATCAATCGATTTGAATGAAAATACTCATATAAAACTTGCTGTATTTGTTGAGCTATGCATTGAGAAGTGTTCAAAGTTTACTATCAGTTGCATTTTTATATAATACTTTGCTGCAAATATAGATCCGTACATTTTCATTGAATTTTTGATGAATTAAATTAAAATTATGGTGCCTCTCTCTTAGGTATAAGCAATGATTATTATTAACTCTATTATTCATAATAATATTAAAATTATGGCAATTCATAATAATATTAAAATTATGGACATTTTGGTGTTTGTATCTATTGTTTTTAACATATTTCTGTCACAACCGTCCTTCGTATGTGGTCGGTTGTGACACTTGCGATTTTTTTGAATGATTTGATTTCATGACTAATCGTATTTAGGAACAGAATTTCAGTATTCACGTGTAGACAAATGTTCAAATCAACATTTAATTTACTTTTTTCCCAATTAACTGGTGAATTACCAAAATTATTGCTGATCAAAAACACACAGTTCTCACCACTATACACTGTTTACCTTTTTACTACATTATGCCATGAAATATTCATTATCCTTACATCTAATTTAACATTACAATATTTTTTAAAATTATAAATTTAAGTGCATTGTATTCATTGTGTAGAAGACAATGAACTACTTAAACTTAGCAATTTCAATCTTGATTATAGAATTAGTAGTAGATGCTGACTTTGTTTATCTGGTCGAATAAAAATAGTCAAGATTTCTTTACTACTGTTAGGACTTTAACTGAACATAGTCAGATATTTGTTTGTTTGATATGTGTTGTTTGTTGTGATATAATTGGTTTGGTTTCCACAATATAATTGCTCAAAGTCTAATTATACCTTTGTGTCCCACCTACCTTATATTATTTACAATGAAAGCCTATTATTTGACCAATGGATGCAATAGTTCCAAACATTAATACGCTTACTGCCTATACGATCGATACTTTAAAATTGGTATCTTCACAAAACATTTATAATCTATTAAAGTGAAAGTGTCGACATAACTATATAATCATCGCAATCATTTCCCGGCGGGCTACATTGTCGTTGCATGTTCGAAATGACCCAATGAAATGGTAATAATAAATCATTCGTGATTGAATGGCTGAGCATTACATCTTAATTACGGGTAAATGTCAGACAACTGGAACAAATGGGCAAAAACCGAACCGCGGCTGCCGAGAACAGCGCCACATACGCTACCGCAGTTGACGCACGGAAAATAGCTTCGTGAACATTGCGCTGGCTTAGGAATTGCAACATTAATTCCGCAAATTTGCATGCCACCGATCTCGAAGCTAATTGGACGATCGATTGATTTAAATTACCGAAGAAAAGGTGAATCATTTATTAATGATGCATTAGACCATTTCAATTGAGATAGTTAAATATGTATGTCCTCGCCGGGGTAGATGAACGCGTTCATTCGTAACCCTTCATGCACTTTGCGAAAGGTGAATATGCATTTCGTTTTGAACAGTATTAAAGAAATCTTGACTATATTTCATCATTGTAAAAATGTGTTTTTTTGCTGTTTTTTAAAAATTTGTTACCTATTCTTTTTTACCCCATAGGCTGGGGTAAATTGAGACGGCCAGAAGGCAAACAGGTCAAATGTTTAATTTTAATTTTAGAGGGATTTCACAAGATAATAGCTACTTTATTCAACCAATGCAAACTATAATTTTAAGGGATGCATTTTTTTACAGAGATAACAGTGTAAATAATAACATTCATAAACAGAGTTGAAATAACTATTTATTTAATTTATCTCTTATAAATGAACTTTCCAAATTTAATTTACTTTTTTTTGCTTTTTTTATTTTTTTACACATTGGCTGGGGTAAAGGTTCAGCTAGTCCTTTTTACCCCACCCAGGTGCAAGCTTTTATACAGGTTATATAAAAAGAACTGCTGAATTTAAATCAAAATTAACAATACACCTTATAAAACAATTAAATAACGTATACTTAAAAATAATATTAAGTTAAATAATATTAAGTTCTTTTGAACTAAGCAACAATGCTCAGAACAAAAACAAAAAACAACGAAAGAAAATACTTTTGTTACGGGTTTTCAAAAATTGCCGTTTGTCTCCGGACAACAAACTTGTAAAAATGAAGATTATACATCTGTCTCCCTTTACTTTCAAATATTTTTGTTAAAAATTTTTTTAACTTTACTGGTTTTAGAGATATTCATGGCACTCTATCTTATATACAAAACTCGTATTGAACTTATTAGATATATCCAATAATGAATTCATGAAACAGAGTTTATATACAACACAAATTATTATTTTTTCTCTTTAATGTGGAGCTCTTTCATGTATACAAAATAAAAAAGTACTATTTTACTAAATACAATGAATTTAGCTTTGGGAAACTGATTTGTTCATTAAATCCTTAAGATTTGTAACATCATATCATAATTCCAATCATTATTTTAATTGTTTTATATTTTGATTCATAGCATTAATTTTTATAATACGACTTTTTATTAAATTTTCCATATCTATTAAAAAAATAATTTTGTTGATTGTGATTTTTTTTTCTTTATACAAATGTATATATATCACATTAACAATATGGCTTGCATTTTATAAATATATTGAAATAAATTAAATTCTATATTTTCGCTATGGTAGATAAATGTTTGTTATTTTAAGCTGTAAAAAAATTGAACGAAGCTTCATATTTGATGTATTATTATTAAAATTGATCTAATATTATTAAATATAATATTATATGCAGCAACGGCCGGTAGAAATCTATGCCACTTGGGAACATTTTTAGCATTTTAGTTTCGAGTTAAAATGGATTATAAATATAGTTTCAATACTTAAACAATAATTAATGATTTGTCATCATTTGTTAATGACGCTTATAATTGGTCCCATAATCTGTTAATTCAGATTTCGTAAATTCATTACATTAATAGTTCATAACTGCATTTCAGTATATACTCTAAAGCTCTCCTAGGAAATAGCATAATAAAATTCTCTAATGGCTGACTGTAACTTCACTGCATATATGCCAATCAATAAGTACCTGATAACTAAGCTTTTATGTGTAATCTAAAAAATTATCTGTAATTAAAAACTAAATTAGTGCTGCATAATAGAATATTGATGACTCAATTTAAATGTCATATGCTGTTTTTTAATCTCGTTGATAAAAATGTCTCGAGCAACAACATTAAATAATATAGATAATGCAAATAATAAAAATGAACTCGTTTTGTAGTTTAAGCTGTCTATAGTTTAGCACTTTGTTAACAAATATATGACGTTCTTCCTACTCTATTAAATCGAGTCAATAAAGATAAAGCAACTTCTACGTTTTTTATGCGTGCCTTCTTATATTTCAACATCATCAAATGTCCATAAAACAATACATTTTAAACATTCATAAGACCTTTACAATAGGGTCTTATAACTATGTCTCGTTATGCATTTTCCTAATCCGTTTCCTAAATTATGGCATAATAAAGTTTCTTAATAGCTATCCGTAAACTTGAAGTATGCATAGCAATCAATAAATTGTGATTACTTAGCTTTTAGGCAAAACGATTTATATCTTTGCCTATATTTTTTGCATGTAAAATGTGTCAGAGCTGCATCGAGCTTAATTGGAAATTTATAACAAATTTTACACTATAAATTCTAAGCCATTTTGAGTAATATTGTAATTAAACTACAGATTCTCAGTATGAGTGATATACTCTGAGCAATTTATTAAAAATATTATAGTTTATTTTCAAGGATTCAATTCACAGAGTTGAGTTGAAATTAGTTTTTAAAAATGTTTCAATATATATGAACCCCTACAGAATGTTCTTATTTTTGGTTTGTATGCAGAACTACTATGCTAGTTATTGTAGATATGATAAAAATGTGTAGACGTATAAGATTTTTTATCTTTAAATACAAAAATCAATGCAAATCAACGATGTAATATTTTTTAATCAATATTCTCATATCAGTTGTTTGTGCTGAAAATTGATTTAGTTCAACTATATTGATTTACTTTTCTGGGTGAATGGAATATTGCGGATCTTCTATAAGTGTGTTTCCTAAAACTTCGATCCTACCCTGTAGATTTTATATACTCGAGGTATATCGAACCTATGAAATAAAACTCCCGAAGTAGGTTTAATAAAAATGTAATACGGAAATTTTATGGTAATTACCAACTGCGCATAGCAAGTAGCGGCATTCTCCACGACATCGGATCGTGTGCCTTTTCGGGTCAAATGCTCATTCCTCGAACATTAAATGGATAGTTTAATATCAGTCGTAGATATGCAAATGTTTTCCTTCCCTTGTACGAACCGAAATTGTGAGATTCGTATCTCTGTTCAACCTGTGCGCATAATTAACTCTATATTAATAATCCTATAATATGGTCAGTGAATAGCATTAGCTGCTCTATGGGTCACCCCAATGGAATAAATCAATTTGATGCATTTTAATTAGGTAATTAACGTTTAACCTTTTTAATTGTTACGATGCACCAGGGAACAGGTCCGGAAAAAAGCTAGGGAAACGCGGGAGTTCATTATGAACCTTTCCAAACACGTACGACCACGAAATCTAGTCACTGTGATATATTGCTGAAAGTGAAAGTGCCCGTTTTAGAGCATGGATGAGGATGAGATTTTGAATAATTTATTATTAGGTTGGTTTTCGAGAGTTTGATTTATTTGTGCTGCAAAGTGGAGATGCTATTTATAAAAATCGATTTTTTTGCTCATATACCTTTGATTGTTGCATTAAAATTTCAACTAGTGGTGTATAGCATTGTGCCTTAAGGAAAAATGCTGGAACGTCCTGTACCGTAGCGAAATATTCGAGGAATAATAAATGTTTTTAAATAGATTGTTATAAATACTGTAACATTATCTAATATTCATAAGAATTATATAAACTAAATTGCAAAATTGAAATTATTGATTTAAATTACATAAGTGAACTTTAAAACTTTAGCCAGAACTAAAATCGAAATCCGAATTGTTTTCGATATACAAAAAAAAATTTAAAAAAAATCTCAAAAGCCTTTTATTTTGTCAACACAAGCCGAAAGTTTTTTGTATCATTCAAATCGGATGCTTATTTCTCTCAAAAACTGCCATTTTTTGCATATCTAGCTTAAAATGGCTGGATCTGCTTTTGTCAAAAGCTAATCACCACTTCTCCCCATCATTAAGAATTAAATGTTTTCTGAATCATACCAATCGGATGCCTGGTTGCAAAAATCGGGTTCCCATTTATGCACACTTTTCTTTGTATCTAGGAAACGTTTTCCCAAAAACTAATCCCACTAATCCCCATCAGAAGGAATTGATTACTTTTTCAACCATTCAAATCGGTTGAGCGGTACCGAAAACGTCGACGAAAAATTGCATCCACACATACATACATACACACACATACACATCCATTTTTCTGAGGTGTGCCAAAATGTTCAGAAATCTCTGAAACGTGAAGATATGCAAAAATTTTCATTTTCGATTTTTGGCCCATTACTAGAACTTACCCTAAGGGAAGTTAAAAATTGCTTGACACGCCTCAAATTAATGATGATGTTATAAGCTCTAATACATCTACACTTCTTGCAATTAAAAAATGTGATATTAAAAATTTAATATCCGCAATACAGTCTATGTCTATACCTATTCAAGTTTATTATTTTCTGTACTTCCAAGGTATATTAGATTATGTAATAAAAATTAATTATATGATAACGACTAAATTTATTTCAGAAACATATGGATGGTTGCATGGCAGAAGCTTGCCCATTATATAAAGTTGTAACATATTTGCAATTTTTAATTTCTTGGAAATTGTTGAAGCCAACGGTTTTAGTGATCATTATCATAAATCACATAAATGCGAAAAATTAATTACGTATAATTTTGATCGATAAATTAACTGATGTGATTATGTCATCTATATTTTTGTACCAGTTTTATTCCATAATACCGTAATTAAATTATTTCTTGGAAATGAGATTAAATTTTAGATTATAATTTGAATATTTAGCATTTGATAATATCATTCATTATGAAATATGTTTGTGGCCTATGTTTTGTTTAATAATAGTTTTATAAATAACGCGTGCCGCGAATCGGCACAGAGCTGCCGGTGGGCATCACGCCTGCTGCGAACGTTCATTCGAGTGTTGTTAGTTTTGCAAATATATGATATTCATTAGCTACCTTCCCACTCCTATAATGAGTTAGTATCGACATTTGCAATTAGCTAGTTTGAGTTCAGAGACCTTCTGCCAATTATTTCTTGTACATATTACAAGACGTCTTATCCGTCAACTTAGTTAGTGCGTGGGTTCAAAGTAAATAAAATACCAGAGGCACTACTAAATTAGACTTAGAAAACTATTGCGTGGTTGGATTGATATAATTTCTATATTTTTGGAGTTAGCATTCAAATATAGTTTTGCTTTGGTTTTTTTATTTGTCAAGAACTTTCATATGTATCGCGTCAACTTTTGATAGAACTTGCCAAAACATATCATCATCATTTTAATATTAAAATATTTATGAATATTTTTAAAACAAAAACGTTCATGACTATTTTCAAAAACAGTCCAAATTACGAAAAATATATTACGAAAATATTAAACGAATCTTAGTAAAAATTTCAAAAATGCAATAGATGTATTGCAAGTTCTACATAAATCAAACTAAATCTTTAGCATTTTTTAAATTTATTTTTCATATACTATATTAGAAATAATCTCCCATACCACTTATCGTTCGGGGTTGCTTTTTGGCCCACTTCAGCAGTCTTAGCTTTTGGTGGAGCTTTCACTTTAGATGGAGCTGCAACCTTCTTTTCTGCTTTTGTAGTTTTCTTCTGTTCCTTTGAGTTCTAGAAAAAAATATAAAAATCGATTACTTAATTTACACATTAGAAAAACAGTTCAATTTAAAACAATTTAGTGCGCTTTTTTTAAAGGCGGGCCTCTCAAAGTTGACCAATTTTGAAAATTTTGAATCCATAGTTCAGCAAAATGTCTTAAAAACTTGGAGCAATTTAAATTATTCTTGACTATGGTGACAGAAATATTTTTTACCATTACGGATCCAAAGTTTGAATGAACAATGTTAATAGAAATTAACCATAATCAGAATCACCGAAAAATGGTCACATTCACCACAGCTCCAGGTTGCACTTAAAAGCTCATAATTTTCAAAGTATTTGAGTTATTTTTTTTCTTCTAATTTTTTGGTGGGACTTTTACTTTAGGTGAAACTTTTACTTTAGGTGCAGCCTTCTTTGCTGCTTTCGTAGAATTCTTCTGGTCTTTTTGCGGCCCTAGAAAAAACTTTTGTGCGCTTTTTTAGGCCTCTCAAACTCGACTAATTTTGAAAATTTTGAATTCATAGCTTAACAAAAAGGTTTAATTCTTGAAGACTTGGGGCAATCTTTTTTACGAATACGGATCCAAAGTTTAAATGAATAAAATTGATGAAAATTAACCATAAATACTAAAAAATGGTCACATTTTTACCAAAGCTCTAGGTTGCACCTAAAAACTCATAATTTTCAAACTACATGCGTTAAGTTTCTTCTTCTAGTCTTTTAGTTTCGGCTTGATTGTTGAGTTCTGGTACACCTTGTATACAAGGTGTTTACATATATATATATATGTAAAAATTATAGACTCTTAGTTTTAAGAAAGTGTTAAATTATAAATTAGAAATGCGAATAATGTTGAAAAATAGCAAGAAGCTACTGATCTTCACATCAATGAAAACAGATTGGTCGATATTTCAATTTTTATTAGAACTTTTTATCCTTCTCGTATGTTTTGTGATATTTTGTTTTCTTTCCGATATTTGTATACGAATATCGGAGGCTTATTCTCTCTTCAGAAATTTTTGTAAGTAGGCTCTCAATCGCCGGCTATGTATATGTTACTTGCACGAATATAACTTCGTGAGCGAGCGCCTGCTACGGCTTATTATATGTGTTGGGAAGATCTCCAGGTGTTATTTCACATTAACGATGCAGTAATGATGATAATTCAATGATTTCATAATCTGATTTGCCAGTGATAAGATGAGTACGTTACAAGCACGTACTGCTAAAACAGGTGTTTGCAACCTGGGGCATATCTTACGGGCATTTACAACATTATGAGTCAAGAATTTGTAATCTTGTGCTTATTCACTAATCTCATACAACTGTAATAAATTGTAAAGGCTAGACCATTTGCTTTCAAAGGCGGTTTAGGATTCAGTTATCGTTCCTCCTGAAGGGAAAAGATAAATTTGCTAAAAATTGAATCTACTTCTCCAAATTTAAAACATTGTTTTATGATAATAATGATGTTTTGTAAGAGTTATTATAGAATTTAATTTCTATTACAATTTCAAGTTTCAAGTCATTAAATTTTCATATTGTTGCTAGTAAAATTTCAAATAAGTTTTCATCACAATAGTAAATAGTAATTAAATAGTTATAACTGATGAACTTTTACACTAACTGCGACTCTCCTTCGGGGTATGGAGCAATTTTAAATGTTCTAACTAAAGTTGATACTTTACTAATGAATTTACTTTACCTGGCTGCATTCTGATGAATAATGATTCTGATATATATTTTATAGCCATATCTTTGCACTGCATATTACCATTCATAAGTTTCCAGATGCAAAAAGCCAATGACAACACCTGTTTAAAACTGACGACGCACACATCAATGTATGCTCTCCTGTAAACTGTAGATTAATTAATAAGTTATAATTAATAATACTACGTCAAACGCTTTTACTTGCTTCATCAATCACGGTATCAGTAAGTTGATTTGAAATATAGTAAATAGACATACAAGTACATCAAAATATTGGGTCGACAAATAGAATGGATGCAATTATTTCTCAGGCTTATACTTCTCCGTTTTCTTACAATAATTGATTGC
Source organism: Ctenocephalides felis (assembly GCF_003426905.1). Classification (NCBI taxonomy): domain Eukaryota; kingdom Metazoa; phylum Arthropoda; class Insecta; order Siphonaptera; family Pulicidae; genus Ctenocephalides; species Ctenocephalides felis. The sequence goes on along the minus strand of NW_020536999.1, from coordinate 45,310,204 downwards.
TACATGTTTTACACTTATGCAAATCATAAAGTGATGGACATAAATATTAGTCAGAAATATGAAATTGATTAAAATCAAATAATAATAGTGACTAATGGGCTGCTTAGATACATGTCCTTGGGTTCAGACATTCCAGGACTAATATTATAAGAGTTTCATCTTTCACCTTGCGCAATATGAGTTGATATACACAAACTATATGACTTGGGCTACATTTTTTGTTTCTCAATTAAATATATAAAAAAAATTCTTCAATTAGTTGGTATAGTTGCCACTTCCTATATCTATGTTACATTTGGCTGATGATTGTCCTCAACTAAAGTATTAGTTAAAATACTTAAACAATTAAATTGTAATGGCAACATTATATAAAAAGTTAATTAAATTTGAACTATAATGTACTGCTCATAATCCACTGGTATAGGCGATTAAAGTAAATCATTTCAATACGCATTAATTTATGTTATGGCCCTTATGGAATTATTAATTAGATATTCTTTATTACGAATCTCTGTGACATGATGTAAATCTCAGGAGGTTTTTGTCAATGTTACAATACAGCTCATAAAGCTTGAGACTAACTCACAAACGTACGTGCCTTATCATATTTGCATATTGCACTACGCGCAGAAAATGAGTTTTTGCCATCTTCTATTTTCTAACAATGCGCACGATGCTTTTAATCTGGTGGCTGAGATCAATTTTAAATGAAATGCGATTAATTTTAATTTAAGATATTAATTTAGCCAACACATTCATAAATTATGATTCGAAATAGTGATTCGAAATTGCTCATTGTGTAAAGGAAATAAAAAATGAAAAGTGAAATAATAAGCATGGACTTGAAGAAAAATAATGGGATGTTTTGCCAACTTGGCCAACTATGTGGCCAATTTTCGGGTAAAATAGAAAATATTATATATTTATATGAATTGGTAGTTACCAGCTTTCGAAAAGCTATGTATTTGTCGTGCAATCAGGCGTTTTATACATAAAATCTAACTTTATATAATAATTAAGTTATTCAATCTTTATCAAGAAAATTGATGACTTACATCAAGTGGCGCTTTTTTCTTCAGTCTACGTCGATATTTAAGTTTAAGTTTCCATATTTAAAAACTGTTATTATTACATCTTTTATGGTAGGTGTGTTCGTGTCGAGATCAGCCAGTTCGGGATATATTTTGGTGCTCCTAAGACAATTTTCAAAAATTTGTTATGAAATTTCTGTATTATTTCAGTATTAGTCCTATGAGCACTGCCCCACAATTGTATTCCATAGGACCAAATTGGTTTGAATAAAATTTTATATAAAAGAAGCTTATTAAATGAGCTTAATTTGGATTGAGTCGTTAATAACCAGTAAAGCTTTTTGGTTTTTATCTCAAGCTGTTGCTTTTTTTTATGTGGATTCGCCAATTAAATTTACTATTTCATCTATTCTTAGCGGATATAAAAAACTGAATAACAGGTTAATTTCCTACAACCATTCCCATTGAAGATTAATAGCGGATTGTTAGTTCTTTATTTCCATATGATATCAATAAATTCCAACTTGATACCTATGTAGAAATCATAGATGACAAGAGTTAACTGCCACAGATTTATGAATCGTTTTTTTTTATTCATTTTTATCAAACGAAACTGAATCAGTTTCAGTACACAAATTGAATATGTGATAAACTGAAGAAAGAGATTATAAAAAAATATACATTGAATTGAATAAAAACAAACCAAAAGATGCATTCATTAGTTGCAATTTAACATTCAAATATTTTCCATTTTTTGCAATCGAAGATTTTTATTGTTTTTAATTTACAGACAATTCTATTAATAATTAGGCTATGTTTTATTATTAAAAAAAAAATAATTTAAAGTCAATTCCTTTACATTTGTTGGAATATTCGACCGGCGCCCTTGCTGTGTACGTGTGCATGACATCCAGCAATACGGTTAGAATATGTGTCGCTGCGCTTTGCGGGATTGCGGGAAAATAAATGAATTCATTTCCAGCATATTTTCCCGCTCAACAGATGTGCGAAGTTATATATTATCGCTCGTGTACAGAATTGCTTAATCTGAAACATGCTTCATGATAAGCTGGTTATTCAATTTTGAGATCTTACTTTTTTTGTTACAGATTTTGCGAAAAGATTATTTGATGGAATTAATCGTAAGTGATATTGTTTTAAAACTATTGGCGCATGGCATTGTGCCTAAGGCAAATTTCTGGAACTTTCCTGGAAAAATAATAAATTCAACTAAAATTTATCAATGAGAAATAACAATTGTTTTAAAATCCAAATATTTCTTAATAATTATATACTATTAATTTAATCGTCCTATTTGATTATTAAATCTATTGTAATATAAGTGCTTATATTTGGGCGACGACCTTTATCTATGTTCATCTACAAAAACAAAAACATAATAAACTTACACCGTCGATAAAAACAATATGCTTTTTGAATCACTCTAATGTTCTAACTATTCCTCTCAAAACCCGCTATTCTTTGCACTTTTTGCTAAGTATTTCCGAAAATGCTGGAACTGCCTCCGCAGAAATGTAACTAATTATTCACTCATTCACAGCAAATCAAGTTTTTGTTGAACCATTCTAATCAGTTGTGCCAAAAACTAATCAACACATCTACCGGTCAATCAGAATCGAATGTTTTTTAATCATTCAAATCGGTTGATCCGATCGGTTTGATATAAAGTAAAAATTTTAAATTAAAAATGCTCATGCGAGATATATTATATACTATTTCAAAGTTAAATATATTGATAAACTATTTCAAAGTCTTCTCCTAAAACTAATTTTAAGATCGATGACTTTGAGCAAAAAATGTAGTCTATCTTATTCTGATGATTTGCTCATAATTCTTTCTGATTGCTTTGTTTAATTTAGTGTATGCATATACTTCAACAATAACTAAGCTTTACATATATAGATAAGTTATCGTTGATGTTATTTAATAAAAATTATGAATTAAGGAAAAATACATTTATGTTATATTTTGAAGGGATAATAATTATTGGTTCTCTTCTTGATATGTTAAAACAAACTGTAACTGATCCTTCCCGCTCAATAATAATTCGTTTTACCTGATTCGACCCTTATTGTGTACGATTAAGGGTCGATTTACAAAAGTTTCAAATAAATGTTAGATTTGGTAATAACTTACAAACTTACTTATCTTAATAAAGATCTTATAACATAAAATATTATAATAAATGCATAATTATTATTGACTTATTTCTTTTTTTGGAAAAGATGTGAAATATTTAACGTTTTATTCAAATTTAGTGTTATTTTACTTATCCATGGAATAATAGCAAAAAAGTATTTGGCGAGAGAGCTAGATTTCAATTTTAAAGTATTGAAGCCTGTAGATACAATAATATCTTCAAAGGTTTGAAATTTTGTTATGAGAAAAAATTCAATGTCATCATTATAATTTTTATATCTATTATTTTCGAATACATATTGAATATTATTGAAAATAAACGTGTACGAATAAAAGAGGGTAATCTATTACATTATGTGTAGATTTTTATCTTTTATTTCAAGACTATTACATAACTTATTCAACAAAAAATTAGGTTGTATAAACTCCATTACCATAATAATATGATATCTGATACTAGTACTTCACATTTACCTCTGACACCATCTTCAGCCGGTACAAAGAAAAACTAAATGATGATTTAAAAACGTATTGCTTTGTATCTGTTCACCTTGCTGGTAAGTAGATGCACAGTGCAGCCGGGTGAAATAAATTAGCATAGTGCAAAATAGAGAGCAAATGCAATCGCATCAACACAATACACACTCTACCTACTAAAAGGATGCTTGGAATTAGATAGACCTCTAGTGAAAAGGAATATTAGTTGGAAATTTTCTGAGAATCTTTTCTGAGACACGTGGTGTATATTTCACAGGAGGAATAAGAATTTTTGTTGCTCATTAAAATATTTCTTTAGATCCATGAGAGGATAAATGATTTGATCGCGAATGTGGATGTTATGATCTATCACTTTTTGTCCAGTTATAGTATGACTTTGTTCTATAGAATAACTACAGATTATTCTATTTATAAAAAAACCTAAAATGTGGGCTAACTCCACGAGAATATTTAATATTGCCAAGTTGTTTTTGTTGAAAACTCACACACAAGAAATAGTATAACTATTAATCATATTATTTTTGAAGTAAAACTTCTTTAGGCGCGACATGGGTGTAAATCCGTACAAATGCAACGGAAGTGAGTTACGGCAAGGTCGAGTGCCAATGATTTGTCGTATTTGTGCGAGGCTTCTTTGTATGCGTGACTTTATACGTGCGTACGTCACCGAAATCGTGAAGCATATTGTTCATTTATCGGTTTTTCATATCATTAAATATTAGGTTTTAAGTTTAAATATTAGTACAAATCTTGAGTTAATAAAAAATGTCTGGATCGGAAAAAAAATTTATCCCGTCCCCCATAATTAATTATATTGCAAATAATAAAGCACTTTTTTCATTTAAGGAGAGGTATTCTAGTTTAGAGGCATCAATTTTATGTAATTGTGTAAAAAGGCGTACATTATTTTTACTACCAATTTTTTTATAAGTTATTAACTAATGTTTTTAGAAAAGCTTTATTTCTATCAGGTGATAAAGTGGGTGGAGGTCTCATAAAATTGGTATCTGTTCATTCCCCTGTTCTAAGCTCTCAAATTAATCCGCAAAAATAAGAATAATATTTATCTAGAATAATGTCGCATTCGTATAAACTACGGATAAGTTAAAAAAAATATTCACAAAATTGCGGCTGCCTGATAAAAAAAATCAAAACTTTTTTTGATACTTCAGAATTTTTTCAAAATAGTAGAAATCGGAATTTAGGGATGAGCAATTCTATAAAAAAGAATCTCTAAAAATTTCAAGTAAATAGGTCTAGTAGAAGATAAGAAATCGTGGGTATCGTATTGAAAAAGACAGTTTCGAAAAAAATGTTTAAAGTTTTGCGGAGAAAGGAAACCGAGGAGGAATACTGTGGTCAAACAAGCACATCTTCAAAAATAATAAAAATTTAGAAATATTTACTAGTACACATATTATTGAATAGTCAAAATTGATTTCTTAAAACTTCTAGTCTAGAATACCACCTTAATGAAAAATTAAATGTTTGTAGTTCACAAATTTGGTTAAATATGTAATATCATTATAAGCAAGCCTTCCTAAAGTACAGTGTAAAATTTTGCAATGTAAAAAATTAGATTATATATAAGGGGGCGTCCATCAATCACGTGAGGCTTTTCAGGTGAGGGGGGCTTGACAAAAAATCACAAAAAATTAAGTGGGGGAGGGAGGGGTCTAGTAAAATAAAACGTGTATTTCTTTTTTGCCTAAATTATAAAATTTTTGTGTTCAACAAACCTAGAATGCAAGTGAACCACCCAACAATTTAATATCGCGTCGTTGTTCAAGTTGATATGGCACTGGTAATTAAATCAAAAATAAAATTTATGCTCCTACCGTTTTCCAATAACATAGAATTCTATTTTAATATGTATTATCTATCATTTTATTTACATATGTAAGAATTTTCACCAGATCTGTGATTAATAGGCGCACATGGTCTACCTGAGTGCGATACGATCTTGTTACATCGAGGAATAAGATAAATGATTGCAACGAAAAGCAAAGCAAGAAAAGGAAAAAAATCACGAACAAAATCGTTTAATGCGATTACTAAGATTGCGGAAAACTGAAAATAGTGGAAAACTTTAGATACGTGTCGAAAGTAACCCAAGATTGCATTGCGATTAAATTACGTGCAAGGAAAATATTTGCTTTGGAAAATAGAGTTTAATTGAATCAGGCTGTATTTGTACATAATGTATGTTTATTTTAAAAATATAATTCAATTACTTTCTATCGGATGTAAACTAAATAAACTAAGACAAAACACATAAGACGTATCAAACAAACAACTATCGTACCATGTTCAATAAATATCCAGTTAATTCCTAATTATAGAAATGTGTTTTTTCTATTTTTCTGAAATTTGTTATTTTACCCAAAAGGCGAAGTAAAATGGAACAGCCAGGAGGCAAACAGATTTAATGTTGTATTTTAATTTTGATTAAGTATATTATCTTTATCTGGTAATCTGGAATGTTCATTAGCAGAGCCGTTATTCCGACTTTTATTTATTACTTGTAGAATTGTAAACTAAGTTTACATTTCTATTTACTATTTTTTATTGTTTTACATCTTTGTCAGGGCAAAGGTCCAGTTGGTCTTTTTTACCTTACCATCATGTAAGCTACTACGTAAAAACATCTATTGAATTACATCTTATAAAACAATTAAATAACGTACACTCAAAAATTATATTATGGTATGGTAAACTAAACAACAGTACTCACAATAAAAAAAATAACAACGAAAGAAAATACTTTGAATATTTTCAAACATGAGCGTTTATCTTCTGATAGCGACGTTGCTTGATTTAGGGCGATGGCTGATTACACATCTTTTTCCCTCTACTTTCAAATATTGTTGTTAAAAAATTCCTAACTTTATATGTTTTTGAGATATTAGTGGTAAACCTTCTTTTTACCCGTTGTCTTTTAAACCCCGCTCTACCCTACGTAAAAAACGTTAATACAAATCTGAAGTATTCAATGACAATAGAGACCTTACCATCCTCTTAGAAAAATAATAAACCTTAACATATATCAAGTACATGTATGACATATGTTTCTTTATACCTTCTTGTGTGATGGTATATTTTTTATTGAACATTATAGTGTTTCATTTCGGAATCTTTTGATATGCATTTTTAATTCGCCCTTGAAATGATGATGAATAAAGTGTTTTGTCATGTCCCCTCATGATAGTCAACTTATTATCCTTGCAAACGTATTTATTTTATTAAGGCTATTTATTGCGAGCGCATGCAGTAGCTGTGATCGTAAACTATTGTTAGCCGATTAGGTATGATGAATAATGATTTGCGTTCTTTACTTCAGTTTGACCTTAATCAAATGTTTATTGAGATCTATTTCGAGTTGGATTGTAAATATTTGATTACCTTACACTGATCATAGATAATTAATTTTATTTAATGCGTCTATTACGTTTTTTTAAATAGGGGAGCTAGGGGCATATTAAAACATTTTTGTTTTATATTTTTACGAAATAAAGATGGACAGATGCTGCTACTATTTCTCTACCAAATCAAGTAAAAATAATTCTACAAATATTGTTTTTTAAGTCACAATTCTGATAATTAACTTCCCGTAGGGTAAGTTTTATTGTGATCGTCCAAAAATCGAAATTGAAAATTTTTGCATATCTTCACGTTTTGAAGGTTTCTAAACCTTAGAAAAAATGAATGTGTGTGTGTATGTATCTATGGATACAATTTGCCTCAAGGCACAATGCCATACACCACTAGTTTTTAAGAAAATCGACTTATTTAAGAAATTCTTGTCATAAAATATTGCAAAATATAATTAATACAAATAAAATATATAATGTCTCCTGTAACGCAATTTACATGTGTCCACATCTTACAAACTATTTATTCCTCCTAATCTTTTCACTTCAATCTGTATGTAATTCTTCCTGTACGTTACAACTAGCCCCAAGGTTTTGTCTCAACTAGCCAAGGTGTGATTTTTTACATTAATCAAGACAACTATATGAACATTTTAGCAATCACAAAAATTGTTACACATTATCAATGATGATGCGAAATAAGATTTAATGAATTAGTCGATAATATCAACGTAATCCCAAATTTTATTATAGTACAATATCGAAAATGACGGACCTGCACAGTTCTGTATATTGCGTTGGTCTACGGGATAGTAACTACGACATTATTATGTCACATCCAATCGAAATAATAAATATTTTAATATCGTTCAAGATCCTATTGAAAAACGCCTGTTACTACTTACCCCTGTTACAACAAGCTCCTAGCTCTCCTACTATATTTCATAGTTTTTAGCGCATTTGTCACGATTTAATAGAATTAACTTTAGTATGTTATTGTGAAAAATAGTATTTAGTAATTATTGTCGTAAATTTCATTTGGGTTTCGAATTAATGATATTAGAATCTTCCTTTTGTTTGACTATCTATTATTCTGATTATCAATCATATAAATTTCCATAAAAATTAATGCATAGTAATTTTATTTATAAAGTACTAATTTTTGAAATCTTTTTAATTATTTATTTTCTATATTTATTTAATTGCTTTTAATTCAAATAATGAAAAATGTGTTCTATTTGCTGTTACTTACTTTAAATGAATATATAAATCTTTTTTACTTAAGTTGCACTTTTATTATAATGAAGACCAGCCGATGATAAATTACGATGGTGTAAAAAGGTTGGCAACTTCTGTCAAAATTAGATATCAAATAATTCACTTAATAGTCTTCCAAGAAGCATATGTTCTAGATCATAATGAGTTTCTATATTGTTTATTTAATATACATCATCATCCAGCCCGTCAGTCATCGGCATGTATGCATTTCTCCGTATTTCGAGATTCAGTTCTGAATGAAAGACGCTCATCAAAGGAGTGTTTGTTACCTTTTTCTATACCTATACAAACGAAAGATTTGTTTGTTTATAGAAATTTGTAACAAAAATACACGATCCGCCTGGCGACGATGGAATGAAAGAAAAACTAGTTCTTTGCATTGTTAAACATGGGCCATTAATCATTGTCTGATCGTTCCTGGAGTTATTTTTTGACTAGGTGAAGATTTCCATACACATTCATATAAATGAGAGTTGAGAGATTAACTTAAATGTTTCAAATCTGAGCCAAACAAAATGGAAATATGTGCCAAGCTTTATAAAGTACAAATAAATAGTTTTTGCAAGGACTTATAATATGCAAGCGTATAATATGACATTTATTTTTATTTGAATAACATAAATAAATTTATACGTTATTTATTATACAATTGTTAGATTTATTTAGATATTTTTTATACACAAATACTTTACGAATAGAGAAAAAATTAAGTTCTTATTATTTTTCTTTATATACAGTAGTGATAACTGGGGTAGTGCATTATCACGTGATCAATTTTAAGGATTTTTGTATTATTTCTTAGTGATATTTATAATCAACCCTTTCTCCTCCATCAACATCAAGTGCACGTTTAGTACCTACCTAAAATCAATCGTAAAATTTTGTTTTTTTTTAAAATATTTTCGATGTTTTAAAAAATATTTTCGATTTTTTTTAATTTAGTTAAAAATTAATATACTTAATAATAAACTGATAATTTCGTATATACATATTAATTGATTCGGTGTAGAGTTCCTTATTGACGTACACAATTGAAATAGTTTTTTATGTTAAAAGTAATTAAATAAGTATTTATATTACGAGTTAATTTAATAAGCAGTAGTTAATGCATCATATAACGAACGATTATTTTTATTAAATTATTATGCACACATTAATTGGTTTGTGAATTAATTTATTAAATTAAAATAAACCGTTTAATTCATTTTTTGGCTGCTTATAACTTAATATAATGTAATAAAAAGATATATTATAAAATGAAATAAATAACATAGAATTGTATTATCAAAATTGGTTAAGCCTACGTACTGAGGCAAAGTGCTGTAAGCCTGATTTTTTTTACCATACATTATCTTTTTAAAACAAGACTTTTGTGCAATTTATCCACTCTAATATTTTTTTATTATTATTAATAGAAAAAATTAATTATTTTTAATAATAGAAAAATTAATTAATAATTAATTTACCAATACTTTGGTATTATGTTAACTAAAAAATAATAGCAACACCCAGCGGAGAATCTGCTAAGAATATTATAACAATATAACATACAATAATAAAAAATAACAAAACAAAAGTAAAAAACTTAATAAAATATAGCAAAACAAAGGGTTTAAGTTTAACTGGACTAAAATAGGTTTTGTGGCAATTTGCTCTCCAACCTGGTTGGCTAGTCTTCCAGGTATACTTTACTGGCCAGTCATAAGATGCAAGTCAATTCTATTTTTGTATTTAGATTATGCTCTAATATGAACGATTTTTTAATATTTTATAAATTGTTTAATTTTGTTTTATAGTAGTAGTAATGTCAAAGTAATAATCCAAATGATTTGATGTTTAAAAATACATACATCGTGCTATTTTCTCCTGGACGTGTATGGAGTCCTTTACCAGTGAGCTATTAGCCACGGCACAGTGGCAGGCGCTGATAAATTCTACGGGACGCGTCTAAAATAAATTTCTATTTTCCAATTGTTAGTCTTGTGTCTGTGTATTTTTGGGTGTGGGCCATTCAGGTTTTTTTCTTCTGGAATAAATCTGGATAAGTCGGAAGCAATTAACTACTTTTTATCTCTGACAAGAATTAATGAACTATGTACGTTT
>NW_020536999.1:45273249-45298763 GCF_003426905.1 Ctenocephalides felis | reverse complement strand
GGCTTCAAAGGCCTATGCAGTAATCTGGTGAATGATATGATTATTTTTTTGATTATGTTTCAAGTTAGTTTGAACGTTTAAAATATATTTTTGCATTTAACTTTCTTTTTCAAACACATACCTAATTTGAATTATCCCTAAACTTCTTTTATATTCACAACAATTTATTTGCCATCCGGTCGCCGCGGGTTACTCGCATCTGGGCTAGACTGTTTTTTACGCCTTTGAGATGAATGCGACCATACCGGAAGATGAACTAGTTTTTCATTTAGCAAGAAAATCGCTTCGCTTTTGTCGTCATAATGCACAGTGATTTACCTCTTTAATTAGAGAGACATGCTATTTCGTGAGTTCAGTGTGGAAAAACTTTGTCGTGAATTTCCCATCTAATTAAGACGCCGTGTTGCGTATTCACTGAACGTCTTAGCAGTATTTGCGAACTTTTTATTACATACCTACAGTTAAAAATATAAATTATATTCGTACTTTTCACGTCCATTGAATTCATATTTTATATTTATTATAAAGATTTTTTATTTTGTACATTTTGTGAGTTTTTAGGCGAAAACTCAACTTTAAAACGATATCAATAATTTGAAATGGTGTTCTACTCAAACTTTGTATCATACATTCATTTGGGCAAACGAATGATTTATGATTCTTCGTAAGTATATTGCCCGAAAAGTCTCCAAAGCTTCTCTGTATGAGCTTTTATACAGATCATGTATATTTATATGAAAAGCTCGTCGACCGCAAATATACGAGTTGTATTCAACAAAACGGTTCAAAGTTGAATATTTTGCGAATAGCTTTTTAACAACCTCTTCCGGAATTTGCTGGGGGATGTTGAATAATTTATTACCTTCTGAAGTTTTTTTATTTATAGTTAAATATATTTATATCTGCAATATTTTTGTTTGTACGATTGCATTCGCCATAAGTTATGTATAAACTTATATATAGAAATAAAAGATTTTGAATTAAAATTTTCTTTGTCAGTTTTAGAAACTCATTTCATTTTCAAAAGCTTACACAAAAACCTGATTCGCTGATAAATTGGATACCAAACCTGAATATGAATAATTTTGAACAAGTTTTCAATGGTTTGTTTTGATTATTGCTCTTCCAAATTTTAACTACAAATCCAACGTCAAAATTAATTTTAGTAATCACAAAATTTTTGCTGTATAAAATTGAATTCTTTTTTATATATACTGTTAATTAGAATACTAAATTAATTAGTTAATATGCGTGTGGATGTCTTATGGAATTCAGTGATCTTAAATTAAAAATATTTTATATTTGTACTAGTATGTATTTGTTATAAGTGATCATTTAGTTATAATAATTTTCATCAATTTTCAATCATGAAATTAATAATTTATGTATTTGTATATAGTTTTTTTGTACAATTATGAATTTGGGTAAATTTTTTTTACATCTTACAAATTTTTCTAAATACATTAATACTTCATGTGATAAAGTGAATTGAAAATTTGCAATTTTATTTTTGCCAAAGAATTAGAACATTTCATATATTTCTATCTACATTACATAGTTTTGAGTATCATTTAAGAGCAAAACAGTGATAAATTGTTAAATTGCATAGATTACAAATTATTGTTTATCTATATATATACACATACTTATATATCTACACATTGGCAAATAACCATATTGAATTCCTCGTTGCTTTGCAATCGTGTTACTTTGTAATTACCTGCTAATCTTGATAAACCAAGCGATTTCTGTATTGAATAAACCAAGCCTGAATTAATTTCTCCTTTATAATATCCAATTATTTATAATTGTACTTGGTAAATGGCAAACTACATTTTGCCAGTTGCAGCTGCTTTTATTCAATAAATAGCTTTCTATGTCAGTGTGGCTATTGTGAAGGATCGCTGCAAAAAGCGTAACAAATAAATTCGTACAGCGTACATAGGTATAAAACATACTCTCTGCAATTCAGGAGCGCATTTAATCATTTTATTTTGTTCATTTATGAATTTTAAATAAAATATTTCATTCATGTTGACAAATGCATTCACATAAACATATATACATATAAATAAAGTATTTTATAAAAAATGTATATTCTTTCTAATCAATCTAATTCAATAACTCTAAGTTATTAATATTATATAATAATTAACTATATAATAATAATTAAGTCAATTTTTCAATATTTATACTTCATGAATAAATATTGATAATATCGTTCCTATATGTTGCATCGTTCATGATCATTTTGATAAAAATACTCTTAATTTAATTAATTTAACTTTTCCCAATTCTAATTCCAATAAAATTATAATTATCGCGAAAAAAATAAAAATGAAAATCTTCACGTTTCAAGACTTGAACATTTTGGCATACCTTAGGAAAGTGATGCGTGTGAGTGTGCAGTATGTGTTTTATTTTTTTTCCACGATTTCGAGAGCATGGATTTCAACCGATTTGTATGATTCAAAATACAATAAAAGGTGATGAGTGTGTGTGTATTATATGTTTTATTTTTTTTCATGATTTCGAGAACATAGATTTCAACCGATTTGAACGGTTGATTATTTTTTGCAAAGACAGGTGTAGCCGTTTCGGAGATACAAAGCAAAGAGCAAAAATTCACAGATTTTGAGAGAACAGGGCATCCGATTCGAATAATTCAAACAACACTTTATTTGTATTGGCAGAGTGAAAAATTGATTACGTTTTTGCGAAGGTAGGCTCACAAATTTTGGACTTGCAGAGAAAAAAGTTGAAAAATTGACATTTGGTGGTCTGAAATGATCGTTACAAATCATTATTATTTATTCCCATACCTGTAGAAATATTTATATATAGATGGCAGGTAGATAGGTAGACTGATAGACAAGTAGTCAAATCGGACAGATAGATACGTTGACAGGTTAATAGACAGGTAGACATGTAGATATGTAAAAGATAGATAGGCAGACTGGTAGAAGGCTAGAAAAGTAGACAAGGTGTGGATAGATACACAAGTAGACAAATAGGAAGACAGATATGTTGACATGTTAATAGGTAGACAGGTAGTCATGTATATAGGTAAAAGCTAGATAGGAAGACAGGTAGAAAGATAGAAAATAAAAGTAGACAAATTGGCAGGTCGACTAGTAGGTATGTAGATAGGTAAATAAATAGATAAATGGATAGGTAAACGAGTGGACAGGTAGCCAGGTGCAAAAGTAGGCAGATAGACTTAGACAGGTAGATCATACACGAATCTTATATTTATTGACTAAATCAATAAATTTATGATAATTTACATTTATGGGAAGTTTATGCAACTTGCCACACGGCAAAATGCCACTTACATTTAGTTCTTACTAAGATGAACTATTACTGTTTTAGTTCTGAAAAAGAAGATTGGGACGGACCCATTGCTATAATTTTTTGCCCCTTCTTTCATATTTCAGTCTTCGAAAAGTTTGGTCGAAAATTCGCCACTGAAGCAAAGCAATAAGTTATTGCAGCAGTGCGCAAAGGTGTATTGTAACAGTACACACGGTCCGTACTAAATGCTATAAGCCACACGGCATTAAGCGCTCTCGGGCAAGTAGTTCACGTAGGTAGGTAGTTTGTTGTGTAGGCGGGATTCGTTGTTTTGTGTAACATAATAATTCATATGAAGCCGTGTCAACAGATTATCAATCCTGTTATATATACTCACGCCGTCGTAAAATTTCCGAGCCAATTGATATGTAATATATTCATTAAGATTGTAATTGAAAATACTATAGTGGTATGGCAAAATTGTGGGAAGTTTCTTCATTACTTCATTCATTTTATTGTTTTAAAGTACAGTTTACGAATACTAATATATATGAGTACAATTTATGATAGACAAACAGTGGCACCGGAAAGTAAATTTTGATGAGTGGGTTCAGATAAATCATGTTAAAATAGTATGAAATGAAAAACAAAGCTTTATCTGCACACTAATAAATTATAATCTGAGGCAGATCCAAGGTGTGAGAGCCACTACAAACAAATGATTCCCTTATTCTTTATCGTTTATCATTTTCATTACCACTATTTGCCACCCCCCCCCCCTTTTACAATTTTTTTTTTGTTCCAACTTCTGTTTCCTGCGCTTCGGCTTTCAGTTCCATGTGTTTTCTCTTCTCTCGTAAGTCGTCAATCATCTGCATTCTTCTTTTTCCTTGTCTAATTGTAAGACATATATAGTTGCGTCACATTTCTGAATATGTGAATAGCGAGCTTTTGCTTTTAATAAGAAGAGAATATTAAACTAAAATTTTATAAATTTATTTTTTAATTGCGATTAGAACTACGCATTCTTTGAGTTATATTTGCTAACTTACTATAATACTTTGCTAATCCTAATCTGCTATTTTCTACAAAAAGGCAAATAATAGTGATACCAAATAATAGTGGAGTTAACCAGTGGAGTCAATAAAGGCAATTTTTACTTGTGATTATATATCAGATCTCGAACCTCAAGTGATTAAATTTGATTCTACTGTTTAATATCGAGCTTGGCCGAGGTTGGGATCAAACCCATAACTTGAGCTAACTCCATGGATAGCTCAAGAAAATAAATGACTTTCTATTTTTTTATCAATATTCTTAGTATACCAGAATGTGTAGAAATAATAAAATTAATTTTTTGTCAAGAAATAATATCGGTCTCTACTCTTATTTTTTATTTTTTTTATTTTAAATTCTGCTTCTGAATCTTACTAGTTCAACTATTTCTAAGAAAACTTTATTTTTGGCGGTTTATTTACTCCCTGGTGCATTTAAGTGTTGTTTAGTGCCAATACCAATCAGAACCTAGCAGCTCTATAAACAGTTGTGATGGCAACTTAAAGATTAACTTGATTATATTTAATATATTTTTTATTATTGGATTTTTTCCAATACCGATGATGTACTTTTAATTTAATGCAACCATGGCTTAAAAGGTCTATTTTGACTTGAAAGTCATATTTAGATTTATGTTGGTTTGAATATGAAATTTTGATACCATGTCAGAAGTGGATAACCTGAAACCCTGTGGTTGTAGGGTTAAAGCTCTTACCACGGAAACACGGCAAGTTTCAGTTTTTAAATATAAAGTTATTCTCATTTTATTCATATAACTTGAACTATATATTGCATAGAAGAATATTGCTTGTATTGTTTTATTAACATCACTTGAATCGATGATGATTTTTTTTTCTATCACGTTAGGGGGCTTCCATTGATCACGTGAGCGAGTTTTTAAGAATTTTTGGACTGCCCCCCCCTCTTCCTACGTGATATTCAAAATCACACCCCCTCCCCTACCAAACATCATGTGTATTTTTAGTTACGTGATAAAACTGTAAATTTTTTTTAATGTTTGAATTTTTTTAAAAAATCAGTCAAATAATAAATACTCGTGATATCTATACTACACTCCTCCCTCCCCCACGAGATATTTCGTGATTTTTTATCAACGCCCCCTCCCCCTAAAAACCTCACGTGATTACTGTTACTTTATAAAGCAATTTCAGTGACTATCGATGCAGACATCCAACACTTATTATTAAAAAGTAATTACTATTGAAACCAATGATCTGCTTTACTAAATTTTATACTTGACTTTCATTAAATTATTTATTCGGCTCGCACTTTGCTCTATTTTTTTTGATGATTCGCATAAAATCTATTAAATTATTCGGCTCGCACTTTGCTCTATTGGTTTGGTGGTCAAACATAATATATTTGTGTGTTACGTCTTGTGAGGCACCTGGTGCATGGCTTCATCCAGGTGTGTTGATTTTGGACAGGTGCAACGTGCATTGTCTCGCGATGCCTTTGACGTCGATCGATAGATGTTATAGCCACGGCGCTTATATCCTCACAAAATTAATTAATAGAGATTAATATTCACTTGCATAGATTGACTTATTTAATCTTTACTTGTCTTTGAAACATTACTTCGAAGTATATTCGCTATTTATTAAGATCTTTTTTTCTTTATAATTTAAATGGTATCTTGATAATATTCTATTAACACGTTTGAAAACAAAATATAATATTATGACAATATTTAATAACAAATCAATCGTTTAAAAAAATCTATTTTTTCCATTTTATATCCGCTTAGCTCTGCACTTCTCATAAGGATAACTTTCTAAAATTTAACATCAGGAAAGTGTGTATATCATTATGAAAACTATTTTTAAATCACTGCTAAAGTGCAGAGACAAAGTTTGCGAAATGAATGAACTATGGAACAAAACAATATAGTACAATAAAGCTATTCATTTAAAAAAATTTAATTAACTCGGCAGAACTTGTTTGTTAACGCTCGTATCTTAATAATCTACTTCAAATTTAATTGTTATTGAATTATAATTAACAAATAAATATAAGTACGTCAAAAATACAGATTTACCCTTTCAGTTAGTATTTCTTCCATCAGTTTTCCGACTATAATAACTGCGATACTAACAAAAACTTCTGCACGTGGCATTGTCCATTGTGCAATTTTACGGTGCTCGACAGCTGAGTGCAAAGTTCACTAGAATACTGTCACTTGGCATGAAAGATAATATTCATATTTTTGAAAGGATCACGTAGAAATTCCACACCATGATGAAAATAGTGAAGTTTCTTTTAACAAAAGTCGGAAATGCAGAATTGACATGAATCTGACAGAGTGATTCAGTTGGATAGAGAATTGTTGACATGAAATTTGATGGAAAGTGTTTATAAGTCATTGGATTGATACGTAATCTGATTAGAACAAATAATAATATATAATATAATCCTTACTGGAAATATATATATTGTGATTTATATATTTAATGCCTTTTGTTATTAGGCTGTTTAGGCTGTTTGTTCTTGGCTACTAAAATGTCGGACCACGAATATTGTTTCAAGTTAAAACTTCAATGGGTTTAGATGTTGATTTTGATTATAATAAATTTATTAATTATCTCATTAGTACTTTGTATTGGTGCAACTTTAAACCTGCTTTAGTCTCTCGTTAGAGTAGATAACAAAACACAATTCTAAATATTTTTATGATCCAATCATCATTTCCCAACTTTGTGTTTGTCACATTTTTATTTTATTTTGAATTTGCGAATTATTCTATACAGAACTATAGATTGGATTATGTAGTAATCCAATAAATGACATAAAAATATTTAGAATTGTGTTTTATCATTTACACTAACGAGAGATTGAGGCAGATTTAAAGTCTGTATCTAAAATATAAAATACGACTATATATATATATATATATATATATATATATATATATATTTTATATATATAAAAATCTTTTTTCCAATTTTGACATTTCTGTTAGAGTTTCAGAGTTTCCAAGTTGTCAGAACGTATATCTTCATAAATTAGGAAGCAACAGTTTAAAGCAAGCTTATTAAGTCCATCAAATCCTTTAAGGGCAAGTAGTTCTCCTGGCTGAACTTCACGTGCATAACTAATCAGAAGTTATTGCTTAATAAAGCATTATCTCGACAGGTGCACAGAACAGATTTGAACAAAGCCGAGATTAAATTATGAGTCGAACATTTCGGAAAATTAAAAAAAATACTTGAATTGATCCATAAAACTGTTAATGTAAAATTCAGAAAGCACATATTTATGATTGAATATTTCCACAATGCAAAATATTTGTACAACTTGTAACAAATGTATGTTTAGCTTTAAATAATTCAGATATATACTGAATAGTTTTAAAATATTTTGATTATTTATAATTTTGAAGATAAAACTTCTACCAAGGGGCTAAATCCATAAATACTGTTTTAAATAAATTGCTATCTGGATCACTAAAAGTATTGAATTACACAAGCTTCAACAACTATTTAAAACTCAACTTATAAAATTTATTATTTTATTATTTACTTTCCGTAGGGCAAGTTACAGTAATCGCAAAAAAATCGAAAATGAAAAAAGGGATGTATGTGTGTGTGTTCGAATACGAATTTTCGTCGACGATTTCGGGAACACGGTTCAACCGATTTCGAATATTCAAAAAACATTCGATTCGTATTGATAATGAGACGTGCTGATTAATTTCCGAAGATACGGAGCAAAAAGTGCCAAATACATTACCTCAGTTTTGAAGAGAACGGAGCGTCCGATTTTAATAATTCAAAAAACTGATTAAATTTTTGGAAATGCAGGTCCAGCGGTTATACACTCTCAATGAAAATAAGTTAAAAAAATGTCATCTGACGGTCAAAAATGTTTATTGGACATATGTGTACATCAAATTATCAGATATTTTATAGAGATTTTAATAATGTGTACACATTTTGTATAATTTTTTTGTGTTTTGTGCCAAGATTTTTAATTACGGTACAGGAAGTTCCAGCAATTTGCCTTAAGGCACGATGCCATGCACCCCACTAGTTTACTTTACAATAATATTAGCGATTTTTAGTTTTTAACGGAATCTTTAATTACCGGTTACAAAAATTAATCTAATTTCATGAATTGCTTCCTGTCGTTCTGTAAATAAATTATTTAACAATAAATTTTCTCTATTTTCTAATAAATTTGAAGTGTAAGTTTTTATAGTTTTTCCGGGTTAGTTAAATTTGACATCTTCTGATATTACTCACTTTTACAGTTGTCCATCAATTTTTATTATTCCCACAAAAGTTTTAATTTGGTTATTGTTTTTTTTTTTAATATTTGCGCTGGATTTGGGTAATGGTTTCTCGTGTAATTTGTATGGAATTATCTGATGTTTTCCGTTGGTAGTAAGAAAAGGTCCTGGCGTCGCTTGATAAATCATGTTACTGATTTATCTTGTTTGTCTTCTGGCTTGTCTTTTTAGTCTACGTTCCTTAATCCCTTTCATGCTCTTTGTTTTATGCCATTGCAAAAACGTTAGGCGAAACAAGGATTCCATTATTCGATTGAAATGCTGCATTTATGCGCCGAGAAGATTCTACAGATAGCTAAATATAATTAAATTTAATCAATAATTAGTATTTTTATTACAGTTTGAAAATTTTGCACTCCGAGCACTTTTTGACAAAATTGCTAAGATGTAAAAGAACAAAAAATGTTTTTTTCAGTGCCTTAATTATCAACTATATTGTTATGTTTATTCAATCTTGGCTTAAATAATTTGATACCAAAATATTGGATACAGCTACTTTATTCGCTTCTATGGTGAATTTGCTAATATGCAAAAGAACAAACAAACACGATTTTTGTAGTGGTTTAATTATCAACTATATTGTTATATTTAATCAATCTTTAATCAGATACCTGATTATATTTAATCAATCTTTAATCAGGTGCCTGACTTTTTTCACGAGGTACCAAGTTTTAAAATTTTCGGATACAGGACAAGATATTTAAAACTGTTAGGGGGAAGTCCCGTAACGCCGGACGGCACCAAGCATCGGACACTCTATTTAACACGCATTATTTAAGCGAGTATAAATCTTTTTATTTCAAAATACAAGCGAAATGGCATGAGGGAGGAACAGAGTCACGCTTATTCTCTTTATTTGATTTGATCAATTTCTCTATATTATTACAGTCTGACCTGCTGGAGGGATACTTTCCTAAAAATTATTTTACGTAATTTATTAATTAAAAATATTAATTTAAAATAAATCTTCAATTAAATCATTTTCCGAATAATCTTTTTATTTAACACTAACTCAAAAGTAAGGTCAAAAAACTTTAAAAAAATCTTAAGGGCGGCCAACCCGTACTACTTATTAGGGATATGAAAAATAGATGTCGTTTTTTTGTAGGATAAGATATGTGTAAATATTTAAATGTTCAAATGCACAATGCGACATACTCCGAACTACTGTTCAAGATGTTTATAAATTCCTAAAGAAACCATATAGTTTGGTATGGCAAACGCGTAAAAACAAGCCATTTTTTATATTTTTTACATATAAACGTACTGATCTAAATATGTAATGACGAAGTTTAATACCCAAGAGTAGATTTATGTATCATTCTACCATTATGTTGTACGCATTATAATATTAAAATACATTTTTTTGAATTAAAAGAAGAACTAATAAAGAAACCATATAAGTATTTCACATTGCTAGATTTGTCTAAAAATTCTTAGTTTTCTTATGCAACTTCATTTTTCAAATCTTTAAACTTCTGAAATTTAAGGAAATTAAAAAATCTCAAGAAAATTATATGGAGACACTTAACGAGTTATATCACAATCTCTTCGTAATTTTATTGCTCATCTTCTCTCTGAACAAGCCTAAAATTAACTATTAAATAAATTAAAAATATAAAAGATAATTGCTCTATTCATTTTTCGCGTAGGTGTCTGAATTAATATAGCTTATACTTTGATATTCTCATAATTATTAAATTACTATAAAGTCACTCTTATATGTTTTTGATTTCAATGTTTCGGAAATAACAACATTTTTATCCACGAATTTATGTTCTATTTTCAAAGAGAAATTCTTCACGAGCTTTTACACTCTTTATTTACTGCATTGCAGCGTTCTGGTAGAATGTGATTGATCTCAAGGTATTTGTTATCTTATTTAGTTCTAGCAGCAAAATTTCCAAACATGCATACCGCAGAGTTTAAAGAAAACTTTACTATCAAAAGAAGGTACATAGTTGCGTAGCCATAGAACAAGTATATATCGGTCATGGAGGCGTCGATAGCTGTAATAAAAACTAAAATAAATCCAAAACACATGCCGGGCGCCTGCGGAAGTAAAAGAAAATGATATCTTTTTCACTGATTTACGATGACACCGGAATGCATTGGGCAGAAGTTTCAGTAGTAATTCATATTGTGAAATACAAAGCTGTACTAATTAATCGTACTAAATCAAAAACTCTAGAGCTCTCGTTTTCCAACATCTTCTTCGATTATTATTGCGAGCAGCCGTCTGCTGTAAGAGAGCGCTATTAAAGACATAAATTAAAATTCTTTGAGAGTTAGATCGATAATGTCAGGTGCTTTTGTCTATTTCGTAACCGATTTAATATTCGCCTTAACCTCAATATATTATATATACTAGCCGACCCTAAAACTTTGTTTACAATATATATATATATATATATATATATATATATTAAACTTTTTAGTATGAAAAATTACTGATTGTGAATGTGGAAGTATGTGGTATGTAAGTGAGAAGGGCAGCTAACACAAATTTTATGGATCGTTTACCCACTGACAAGCATATTGATAGTCATTACAAGTGACATTAATAACTCATAATAACAAATGAAGAAATCCTGAAAAGAGTGGGGCGAAGAAATGACTCTACTCAGGATCTGACCTTTTCTGCAAAAAGAGTGCCTCCTGCACGACGTCATTGAGGGTAAAATAGAAGGAATAAAAGAAATGCGAAGAAGAAGAATGCAGACGATTGACGACTTACGCAAGAAGAGAAAATACAGGAAACTGAAAGCCCCGAAGCACAGGTTCAAGAAGCATAGAAGCAGAAGTTTGGCAAGGAAAATACCTGAAAAAAAGGGGGAAGGGAATAGTGGTAATGGGAATCATAGACGAAGGGTAAGGGATTCATTTAATTGTGGTGGCTCTCACACCATGAACCTGCCTTCGGGCAGACTATCATTTATTATTATTATTACAAGTGACATCTTAATCTGAAAATGATTTCATTTAAATTAAATTGGCACATTTGGAGACCCAAGGTTCTGATACATTGTTACCTCACTTTTCTGAAGACTTATGTACTTAATTTTCAAAAACTTTTGTTACTTCTGATTTTAATATTCAATTTCGTTTTTGTGCTAAAACTACTCTTTCTACAAATCATTCATAAACATGAATAATGTACTGCTTGTGCACATCGGAAAAAAAATTTACCATGGGAAAATCCTGAAAATCAGTGATTATGCAAAAATCGATAGATAATTTCGCCAATATCTAAGAATTGTTTTGAAAATGTTTCGGCGGATATCGCAGGGTAAACTTCAGGTTTTCCATAAACTCAGAAAAATCTTGATCTAAATTTAGTGAAAAACATTCACAAGAATAGCTAAATGATAATTGTTTTGACTTCTAAAATGACAACTATGTAATAAAAATTTGTGGCAGGAGGATGAAAATTCAGAGTTGTATTTGTATTCATTTCTTTCAATTCAGCATTATAAAAATTTAAAATCTAAACGAGGTTGGTCTGACTGAAAATTCAACAAAAAATGTTAGGGGTGGAGGACAGCCCTTGTTAAAAATAAATAGTTTTTCAAAGTAAAATTTAAGGGTTTTTATAAGTTCAAGATAATTTTATTTAGAATTTGGTGAAAAACATTACTTGATTGTGAGGCGGGATAAAAATTATTTGATTACCAAAATAGCTATTGCGAAATTGGTAGGAGGGTGAAAATTTAGGGCTGTATGTTTTTTAATTGAAAATTAAAATAAATTTCAATACAAAACATTAGCCAAAAAAATCTTATAGTAGTAGTTATATTCGTTTCAAAAAATTATCTATTACTCTAAGTCAATTAAAGTGCACTTTGTTTTTTACAAAAAATATCTTAAATATATGATAAAGATGGCATCTAGGTTTTGCAAGCACAATGTAAAAAATAAATAAGAATGATATTATTTTCATATACAACAATGTAAACAAACAAATAATCTTTTCCGTTACATCGTTAACTATTTTTATTTCGAAAGAATCTTTGAAAGACTGTTAAAACTTCTCAAAAGAAAATATTGTCCGGACATTTTTCAACTCATTGACTCAATTACGTCTGGAGACGATCCGCTGGTGATGCAAAAAGTTTTATTTATAAAAGCGATTTGTTTCATTTTCTCTTTCTCTATTTAACTTTCCGATAAACTTGCATAAAAGTTGTCAGATAGGTGCAATTACAGTTCAGACTGTAAATTCTTCAAGATATCAAATATCGTGTCGTCTGAGATTTTTAATATAAGACATACTAAATCTTACGTTTTGCTATTTTTGACGGCTCTGAATCGATTATATGTGACAGGGCAAACGGCGCTGGAATGAAAAATAAAACTTGGAATTATATCAAAACGTTCGTTGATCTTTTTGAATGAACGCTGAAACGGGGAATTATATAAATCTTGTTGAAATTTTCGTGTCAATGGGGGATATATCTGGTTTATTTTTTTGTTCGTTTTGATATTTAAATTTTGAATGTATCGTCGATGCTTTGCATAGGTTTCACATTTATCATGGTTATCAGAAAAACCGAAATATTTTTAATAAATATTAATTGATAGAAAATTTGTATTTATCGTTTTAATATTCAGCTGAAATAAGAATAAGAATACTGAATAATACTGACTTCGAAAGAAAACATACTTAATTTGAAGGATTAATGGTAGAAGAGCTTCACTAATTAAACACGGTACTCAGAGCTTCGTTCTTGCATTGTAACTTTTTAATTTTACAAATGTTCTGGAACACTTAGAGAATTAATTTTATTTACAGTTTAATTATTGAATTATTCATATTAATATACTGAAAACTAGGATGTTGTAAAATTGACAGATTATTATATTCACTATTGGCATTAAAATTTCAAATCAATATAGTGAAATAAGTGTCTGTAGTAAAAAAAAAAGATATATAGTGATTGCAAAAAAATCGAAAATGAATTTTTTTGCATATCTTTACATTTCAAAGTTTCTGAACATTTTGGCATACACTAGAAAAAAAATGATGCATGTGTGTTTGGATACAACCTTCTGTCCACGATTTTGTACGCATGGATCAATTGATTTGGAAGATTCAAAAAACATTCGTATCGTATTTATGGGGGGATGTGCTGATCAGTTTTTGGCAAAGGCAGTATCCGAAGATATGGGGCAACAAGTGCCAAGTATGGCAGTTTTTGACAGATCAGAGTATCTAATTGGGATGATTCAAACATCCAAACATTCAAACAATTTTTTCACAAATTTTAAAGCCCACTTATATACCCAAAAGAAATAATTTTTATTCTGCAGTTCGAATGCTTGTAAAAAACAAAGTTTTCACAAATTTTAAAGCTCACTTATGTACTTAAAACAAATAATTTTAACTTTGCAATTCAAATGTTTGTGTTTTTTTTATTAATTTATTCAGAAATATGAGAATAGGTCTTACATCATGTTCTCATAACATACAATAATTTGTTTGTAATAAATATAATAATAGTTAATTGGTATTGGTTAAAGGTATTGATTGTGGAATAATGCGTTTAAACCTCTAATGATCAATTACGGTTCCAGCTGTTTCAAGGCATAATGCCATGCATCACTAGATTTGTCTCATCTTAAATTATTATAAATTCACATGATACATTTTACTTAACATTAAAACAATTACAAAAAAATTAAATTTTATTAAAATAAATACTATATTACTCTTACATTAGATTTTATTATTTCAATTTTCTTCATATATTTTACTCTGAGCACAATATTATCCACACAGTTCTGATGCTAACAATCGATGGCGAATAAAACGGTTCGATAAACTCAATAACAAAACAATACAAGAAACCACAATACGTTCGCGGAACAATATTTCCAAAATACGACAATAAAATGCAATAAAATAAAATTCAAACATATGTAAATGTAGTGCAACATGAGTAATGCAATGTAATAAAATACTAGGAGCGGAGCGTATGTGCGCACGACATAGTCGACAACGGCGAAACACGGCGACGACGGCAGATCGCCGCCCAGACAATAAATGTCCCCATTTAAATATGCGACTGGTGAAAAATTCATCTATTGCAGTATTTCAACAATGTCGCTAAATTTAATGCTTAGATATAAAATAAGCCAGCGTTTGGCAACCTGACAATAGCGGAAGAAAGAACTATACTAGAAAGATTTGGATTTAAACACGTCATCACCATCTTTATACTTGCATAGCCATATGAACTTGCTATGCAAGTTCTCTCTTCTATCTTGTCTGTAGACAAGATTTATACTAGATTTAATAAATTTATAACATTAATCAAATTATTGTTGTTAAACATTTTAGTTAGGCTCCCCACTGCTAATAGAGTTCTGGAACATAATCATCCATTTGTACTTAGTATAAATTTCCAGGTATAGGTTGATCTAAATTTTGCATGTTATGCAATATTTTATGGCAAATTTTGCAATGCTGAACTGTCCACGCTTTTCTTCACCTTTGTTTGCCAAATTTCATTTTATCCGGTTGCTTGTAGAGCAGAAAAATGTTTCTATGCAATCTATGTCTGGTGATGGTCCATTACCGATATATTTGGACAAGGTTTCACCCTTAGCCAATCAAATCCAGAAATATTTCCAACCAACCAATGCTGCCATTCTCTATTCCCAACTGTTGATAGAGTTCTGGAACATAATCATCTATTTGAACTTGGAATAAATTTCCAGGTTGATCTAAATTTTGCATGTTATGCAATATTTTATGGCAAATTTTGCAATGCTGAGCAGTTTACGATTTTCTTCACCTTTGTTTGCCTGTCTCAATCATCAAATTTCATTTCATCCGGTTGCTTGTAGAGCAGAAAAATATATCTATGCAATTTATGTCTGGTGATGGTCCACGGCCGATATATTTGTCTGCGATGTTGGCATTAGGGTGATCCCGACATTTTCGATAAAAATTTTCTGAGAGATTTTTTATATGGTCAAGTATTGTCGGTACGTCAGTCTGTTCATGTATGTATTTTGTAGAGTAGTAATGTATAATCAGTGGGCTCCTTATTTTGTTAAGTACTAGTCGTAGTGTATTATTTTGTAATGTATGCTGGAGCGGCGTATGTCAGTAACGGTCTTATAAGTGTCAAGTAGAGTGTCCGCTTGTTCTCCACGCTTAGCGGGCTGTTGTGGTTCAAGAAAGGTCTCAGTAGATTTAACATCTCGTAAGCCTGTCCAATTTTTCACGAAATTTGAGGTCTTGTTTCGGGTTATCTGGATCTGTCATGCAAAGAATGTAGATAGTTAAAGCATCGACTTCTCATTTGACTGTTGGAATGTCTTTAACTTGTGTTGGCGTCAACTTATCACAACCACTTTTACTTCCCTAGGATAGATTACCTCTAACGTAAAATGTAGAATTTGGAGGTTAAAAACGTCAGGGTTTACAAGGTGTTTCCGTAGCCGTAAACATTAATCGTATAGCAGATGATAAAATGTGTCGAAGAGAGATACAAATACAAGGACATCCAATTAGATGATACATATTTTTTTTTACTTCAATTTTATTTGACTCACGTAGACGTAATTTAAAATTTTGCGACGAATGGCATTAAAGGAATATAATGTTTAGATGTATTTAATATTGTCTTGTCTATGTTTCCTGATTACAGTTTAAATTATGAATTGCCTTATGTTCTATAGATGCATATCTGTCAATATTATAGGAATATCACTATTTACATATTTTACGTTGCAATATAACTTATTTTTTAAATAATAGTAAGTTGAGTAATTCTAGTGCAACTTTAATGTAATTGATTTTATTGTAGCATATAAATCCTAATCTTACAATGAACGAATTTGCAAATTTTGGTATCTGAGGTTTATTATTCATGTTTAATTACAAAGCATTCTATATTAATTGAGTTAAATTTAATCTTTAGTGCTAATAAGTAATGGTTGTTCACAGTTAATTTTGACATGGGGTACTTTTTAGTAGCATTTTTTTATTTATTAAACAGAGACTTCAGTGAATTCTTTTGCTCAGCACTTAAACCGCTACTTAATGCAGTTATTTTTGAACTCATTATCAACTGTTTAATATTCAAAATCGTTTGTTTCTTAAGTTGCGTTTCTTTTGACTAATTCGACTAATATTTGATAAGATATAACGGCATTTTACCAATCGTCCCGGGAGAATATTCCCCTAACCTTTTTCATAAGTCATATCTCTGTAAACCCAGTATCATATTTGCTGTGGCATCCATAATTCCATCAGTTATCTCTCTCAAAACTGTAACAAATGACTTGCGACAAATGACGGTCCCTTCTTGCATATAAATATATATGAGTTTGTATAATATGATTTTACAAATGAGAGTGATTAAAATCTACCGTTTTAAACGAGGGCACTTTTATATGCAATACATCGCGTCGGGCGGACGCCAAGAATAAAAAACTTTGACAAATTTCTTCCGCAGTTAGTGTGAATATACCTTCATATATTATGGATGCCAGCCGCGAGATGTATTTATATATAAAA
Source organism: Ctenocephalides felis (assembly GCF_003426905.1). Classification (NCBI taxonomy): domain Eukaryota; kingdom Metazoa; phylum Arthropoda; class Insecta; order Siphonaptera; family Pulicidae; genus Ctenocephalides; species Ctenocephalides felis. The sequence goes on along the minus strand of NW_020536999.1, from coordinate 45,281,574 downwards.
ATAAAATTATATATACAAATATATGTACATTGTACATACGTAAATAAACTATTACACATAGAGTGGAATGATTTTTTGCCATTTAGTACGATATTTTTGAGTTGCTTTGAAAAGTAATTACAGACAATAGACTTACAACTGCAATTTAGGGCATTTGAAGGATTCGATAGAAATTTTCGGTATTTGATTGATTATTACCAAACTGGAAGCAAAGACATGCATTAAGAAAACAATTCTGTGAAAAATCTTATTTTTACTATATAACGTTTATTACATTATGGATGAATCAATCGATTTTAACGAAAATACTCATATGAAAATTGCTGTATTTGTTGAGATATGCTTTGAATTAAGTATTTCATTGAATTTTTGTTGAGTTAAATTTCAATTTTGGTGCCTCTCTCTTAAATTGAGGTATAGGCAATGATCATTATTAACTCCATTATTCATAATAATATAAAAATTATGGCATATACTAAAACTTTATTATAGTAACTGGGTACGATTGTGCCAGGTTACCGTAGTGATTGTCGTCATAATAGCTAACTTATACTGATTCTGAGATAGGGTCCAAAGGGAGAAAGTTGAAGTATGTTTGTTCGAATAAGTTTTCATTATTGCTTTCAGTCAGATTATTATATTAACATGATCTGTAGACAGCATTGCTTTGAAAGAGTCAAAATTAAGATTTCATGTTCGAATTCTTTTAATAATACCTGTTACTTAAGTAGTTTATAGGTTTATTGCAATTAGTTTTGCTTTATGTGACTTGTATTTCTTATCCTTTTTGAGTGAAGTTATGATAAAATACTAAAGAGAAAGGGAATAGAAAATTCAATACAAGAAAATAAAATATTTCACAAAGATTTCTTGTTTAAAAAATTCTTAAACTTTGTTGAAATGATTATGTTGTGTTGTTTTTTGTTTCTTATATACGGGATCTACCACTGGGTGGACCCGTAGTTACCAATATATTTTCAGACAGTACAATTACTAGAAGTCAATGCATGACAGTTGTAATTTTTAATTGAATAAAAAAAAATGTTGCGTTGTGTTGCATATTATGACAATAAAAATCGTGAAATCATTTTGGTGTTTATAGCTATTATTTTTTAACATATTTTTATGCCTGTCACAACCGTCCTTCAGATGTGGTCGGTTGTGACCCTTGCCTTTTTTTGTATGATTTGATTTTAAGACTAAGCCATCGTATTTGAGTGCACTATTTTCTCGTAGACAAATGTTTGAATTAACATTTAATTTACTTTTTATCCCATCTAACTGATAAATTAACAAAATTATTGCTGATCAAAAAAAAGTTGCACAACCGTACCTAGTTTCTCTATTACTACATTATACCATGATATATTCATTATCCTTATATCATGTAATTTAACATTGCAATATTTATTAAAGATTATAAGTTTAAGTACATTGTATTCATTGATACATTGTATTGTAACTTAGCAATTTCAATGTTCTTCAGATTTTATAGTAGGATCATAGTATACTGACTTTGGTTTAGTTAGTTAAACCAAATATAGTCAAGAATTCTTTACTACCAAATGCATCTTCACCTTTCGCAAAGTGCATGAAGGGTTACCTACGAATGAACGGTTCATCTACCCCGGCGAGGACATACATATTTAACCATCTCAATTGAAATGGTCTAATGCATCATTAATAAATGATTCACCTTTTCTTCGGTAATCTAAATCAATCGAGCGTCCAATTAGCTTCGAGATCGGTGGCATGCAAATTTGCGGAATTAATCTTGCAATTCCTAAGCCAGCGCAATGTTCACGAAGCTATTTTCCGTGCGTCAACTGCGGTAGCGTATGTGGCGCTGTTCCGGCAGCCGCGGTTCGGTTTTTGCCCATTTGTTCCAGTTGTCTGACATTTACCCGTAATTAAGATGTAATGCTCAGCCATTCAATCACGAATGATTTATTATTACCATTTCATTGGGTCATTTCGAACATGCAACGACAATGTAGCCCGCCGGGAAATGATTGCGATGATTGTAGAGTTCTGTCGACACTTTCACTTTAATAGATTATAAATGTTTTGTAAAGAAGCCAATTTTGAAGTATCGATCGTATAGGCAGAAAACGTTTTAATATTTGGAACTATTGGCCAAAAAATTGGTTTTTATTGAAAAATAATATAGGGTAGGGTGGGACACAAAAGTCCAATTAGACTTTGAGCAATTATATTACGAAAACCTAACCAATTAAATCACAACAAAAAACACATCAAACAAACAACTATCTGACTATGTTTAGTTAAAGTCCCAGATAATGGATCATCATTGTAGAAATGTGTTTTTTTTGCTGCTTTTCAAAAATTTGTTACCTAGTCTTAGGCTGGGGTAAATTGAACGGCCTAATGTTTAATTTTAATTTTAAATGGATTTTACAAGATAATAGCTACATTATTCAACCAATGCAAACTATAAGTTCAATTCATGCATTTTTGACAGAAATAACACATAATATTCATAAGCACAGTTGAAATAACTATTTATTTTATTTATCTCTTATAACTTTTTTAAACTTAATTTACTTTTTTTGTTATTTTTTATTTTTTTACACTTTTGCCGAGGTAAAGTTTTAGTTGGTCTTTTTTACCGCACCCAGATGCTAGTTTTTATAGAGATTATATAAAAAAACTGTTGAATCTAACTTGAAATTAACAATACATCTTATAAAACAATTAAATAACGTATGCTTAAAAATTATATTAAGTTTTCGTGAACTAAGCAACTGTGCTCAAACCCAACAAACAAAACGAAAAAAATACTTTTATTATGGATTTACAAAAATTGCCGTTTGTCTCCCGTTAGCAAACTCGTAAAAATCAAGATTATGGCTGATTAAACATCTTCCTCTCTATACTTTCAAATATTGTTGTTAAAAAAATGTTTTAACTTTACTGGTTTTAGAGATATTGGTGGCGCCCTACCTTATATACAAAATTCGTATTGAACTTATTAGATATATCCATTAATGAATTCATGAAACAGAGTTCATATACAACACATTTTTTTTCTTTCATGTAGATAAAATAAATAAGTACACTACTTTACTAAAAACAATAAATTTAGATGTTGGAAACTTATTTGTCCGTTAAATTCTTAAAATTTGTAACATCATATCATAATTCCAATCATTATTTTAATCGTTTTATATATTTTGATTCATAGCATTAATTTTTTATTAAATTTCATAGCATTAATTTATTAAATTTTCCATATCTATAAAAAAAAATAATTTCATTGATTGCGCTATTTTTTTTCTTTATACTTACATGTATATATGAGAATCACATTAACATTATGGCTTGCTGTTTATAAATATATCTTACAATTTTGATTGAAGTGAATTAAATTCTATATTTTCGTCATGGTAGAAGTTTTAATAAATGTTTGTCATTTTGTAGACACCACGTGTATATTTCGTAAAGGATAGTATATATTTGGTAAACGAAGCTTTATATTTGATGGATTATTATTATAATAGGTCTAATATTATTTAATCTAGTATTATATGCAGCAATGGTCGGTAAAAATCTGTGCCACTTGGTAACATTTTTAGCATTTTATTTTCGAGTGAAAATGGATATTTTACTGCTCTCCGATTATAAATATAGTTTCAATACTTAAACAATAATTAATGATTTGTTATCATTTGTTAATGCTTACAATTTGGTCCCATAATCTGTTAATTCAGATTTTGTAGATTCATTACATTAATAGTTCATAACTACATTTCAGTATATACTCTAAAGCTCTCCTAGGAAATGGCATAATAAAAATTTTTAATGGCTGACTGTAACTTCACTGCATATATGCCAATCAATAAATACTTGATTACTAAGCTTTAATGTGTAATCTAAAAATTTATCTGGGATTAAAAAATAACATTACTGCTACATAATAGAATATTGATGACTCAATTTAAATGTCATATGCTGTTTTTTTAATCTTGTTAATAAAAATGTATTAAGAAACAACATTAAACAAAGTGAACTCGTTTTGTAATTTAAACTTGTTATAGTTTAGCACTTTGTTAACGAATATATGACGTTCTTCCTAGTCTATTAAATCGAGCCAATAAAGATAAAGCAACTTCTACGTTTTTTATGCGTGCCTTCTTATATTTCAACATCATCAAATGTCCATAAAACAATACATTTTAAACATTCATAAGACCTTTACAATAGGGTCTTATAACTATGTCTTGTTATGCATTTTCCTAATCCGTTTCCTAAATTATGGCATAATAAAGTTTCTTAATAGCTATCCGTAAACTTGAAGTATGCATAGCAATCAATAAATTGTGATTACTTAGCTTTTAGGCAAAACGATTTATATCTTTGCCTATATTTTTTGCATGTAAAAGGTGTCAGAGCTGCATCGAACTTAATTGAAAATTCATAACAAATGTTGCAATATAAATTCTAAGCCATTTTTAGTAATATAGTAATTAAACTACAGACTTTCAGTGTGAGTGATATACTCTGAGCAATTTATTAAAAATATTATAGTTTGTTTTCAATGATCCAATACATAGAGTTGAGTTAAAACTAGTTTGTAAAAATGTTTCCTTACAGAATATCCTAAATTTTAGTTTGTATGCATATCATCTATGCTAGATACTGTAGATATGATAAATATGTAGGCAGATAAAATTTTGAATCCTTAAATACATAAATCAAATGCAAATCATTTATGTAATATTTTTCAATCAATATTCTCATATCAGTTGTCTGTGCTGAAAAAAACGATTTAATTCAACTATATTGATAACAACACATACTTAAGAAGAGCCATCAGCTCGAACTAACACGTAGGCAATTTAATTGGTTAATGGTCTGGAAATCACAAGCTTCATTAGAAAATAAACTCCTAAAATACAAGACAATTACTAAACCAATATGGTCCTGCGGTCTACAACTATGGGGTGCGGCCTGTAAATCAAACATAATTATTCTACAGAGGTTTCAGAACAAAATTTTGAAAGAAATCATGAACGCTCAAATATGTTCCAAACTGGTTAATACGTCAAGATCTTAGAATTCTAACTGTAGAAGATAAAATTAATCATTACTGCCCCAGATACAAGACTCGTCTAAGTCGACTTCCAAAGAAACTAGCATGTGACCTGCTCAAGCCTTTACCGCCAATGCGACTGAAGAATAGAACCTGCAATGATTTACTAAAGCAAACCACATAATATCAGGGAAAGTGTTATCGCTGGGTAGCGATCCTTCACTCGCTGTCATGTGAAATTTATCTAATTAATTAGCTGAATGAACTGTGTGTATAGTTTGCTATGTATAATAAAACAAACAAAAATAAACGTGAAAAAAATATTGTGGATATTCAATAAGTGTGTATTCTAAAACTTCGATCCTTCCCTGTAGATTTTATATACTCGAGGTATATCGAACCTATGAAATAAAACTCCCGAGTAGGTTTAATAAAAATGTAATACGGAAATTTTATGGTAATTACCAACTGCGCATAGCAAGTAGCGGCATTCTCCACGACATCGGATCGTGTGCCTTTTCGGGTAAAATGCTCATTCATCGAATTAAATGGATAGTTTAATATCAGCGTAGTATGCAAATGTTTTCCTTCCCTTGTACGAACCGAAATTGTGAGATTCGTATCTCTGTTCAACCTGTGCGCATAATTAACTCTATATTAATAATCCTATAATATGGTCAGTGAATAGCATTAGCTGCTCTATGGTCACCCCAATGGGAATAAATCAATGATGCATTTTAATTAGGTAATTAACGTTTAACCTTTTTAATTGTCACGGTGCACCAGGGAACAGGTCCGGAAAAAAACCTAGGGAAACGCGGGAGTTCATTATGAATCTTTCCAGATGTACGACCAGGAATCTAGTCACTGTGATATATTGCTGAAAGTGAAAGTGACCGTTTTAGAGGCATGGATGAGGAGGATGAGATTTTGAATAATTTATTATTTGAATGGTTTTGGAGATGTCGGTTTATTTGTGCTGCTAAGTGGAGATGCTATTTATAAAAATCGTTTTTTTTTTGTTATACTCATATACCATTGATTGTTGCATTAAGATTTCAGCTAGTGGTTTATGGCATCGTGCCTTAAGGCAAAATGCTGGAATTTCCTGTACCATAACGAAATATTTGAGGAATATTAAATATTTTTAAATAGATTGTTATAAATACTGTAACATTATCTAATATTCATAAGAATATATAAACTAAATACAACAATATATAAACTGAATTTCAAAATTAAAATTATTGATTTAAATTGTATAAGTGAGCTTTAAAACTTTAGCCAGGATTAAAATTAAAATCCGAATTGTTTTCGATATACAAAAAAAAATTGCAAAAAATATTCCAGAAGCATTTTGTTTCGTTAACACAAGCCGAAAGTTTTCTGAATTATTCAAATCAGATGTTTATTTCTCTCAAAAACTGCAATTTTGTGCACATTGATCTCCGTATCTTTAAAATGGCTGGACCTGCCTTTGCCAAAAGCTAATCACCACTTCTTCAAATCATTAAGAATCGAATGTTTTCTGAATCATTCCAATCGGATTCCCGGTTCTGGTAAAAATCGAGTTTCCATTTTCTGTACACTTTGCCTTGTATCTAGAAAACGGCTGGACCGACCTTTCCCAAAAACTAATCGCACTAATCCCCATCAGTTGGAATCGATTGCTTTTTCAACCATTCAAATCGGTTGAGCAGTACCGAAAACGTCGACGAAAAATTGTATCCACACATACATACACACACATACACATCAATTTTTTCTGAGGTATGCCAAAATGTTCAGAAACCTCTGAAATGTGAAGATATGCAAACATGCAAAAATTTTCGCCCATTGCAATAACTTACCCTAAGGGAAGTTAAAAATTGCTTGATATGCCTCAAATTAATGATGATGTTATAAGTTCTAATGTATCTACAATTCTTGCATTTTAAAAATATGTGATCTTAAAAATTTAATATCCGCAATACAGTCTATGTCTATACCTATTCAAGTTTATTATTTTCTGTACTTCCAAGGTATATTAGATTATGTAATAAAAATTAATTATATGATAACGACTAAATTTATTACAGAAACATATGGATGGTTGCATGGCAGAAGCTTGCCCATTATATAAAGTTGTTGTAACATATTTGCACTTTTTAATTCTTGGAAAATTGTTGAAGCCAAAGTTTTAGTGATCACTATCATAAATCACATAAATGCGAAAAATTAATTACGTATAATTTTGATCGATAAATTAACTGATGTGATTATGTCATCTATATATTTTTTGTACAGTTTTATTCCATAATACCGTAATTAAATTATTTTCTTGGAAATGAGATTAAATTTTAGATTATAATTTGAATATTTAGCATTTAATAATATCATTCATTATGAAATATGTTTGTGGCCTATGTTTTGTTAATAATAGTTTTATAAATAACGCGTGCCGCAAATCGGCACAGAGCCGCCGGTGGGCATCACGCCTGCTGCGAACGTTCATTCGAGTGTTGTTAGTTTTGCAAATATATGATATTCATCAGTACCTTCCCACTCCTTAATGAGTTAGTATCGACATTTGCAATTAGCTAGTTTGAGTTCAGAGACCTCTGCCAATATTTCTTGTACATATTACAAGACGTCTTATCCGTACTTAGCTAGTGCGTGGGTTCAAAGTAAATAAAATACCAGAGGCACTACTAAATTAGACTCAGAAAAACTATTGCGTGGTTGGATTGATATAATTTCTATATTTTTGGAGTTAGCATTCAAATATAGTTTTGCTTTGGTTTTTTTATTTGTCAAGAACTTTCATATGTATCGCGTCAACTTTTGATAGAACTTGCCAAAACATATCATCATCATTTTAATCCTAAATATTTATGAATGTTTTTTAAACAAAACGTTCATGACTATTTTCAAAAACAGTCCAAATTACGAAAAATATATTACGAAAATATTAAACGAATCTTAAAAAAATTTCAAAAATGCAATAGATGTATTGCAAGTTCTACATAAATCTTTAAATCAACTAAATCTTTAGCATTTTTTAAATTTATTTTTCATATACTATATTAGAAATAATCTCCCATACCACTATCGTTCGGGGTTGCTTTATGGCCCACTTCAGCAGTCTTAGCTTTTGGTGGAGCTTTCACTTTAGATGGAGGCTGCAACCTTCTTTCCTGCTTTTGTAGTTTTCTTCTGTTCCTTTAGTTCTAGAAAAAAATATAAAAATCGATTACTTAATTTACACATTAGAAAAACAGTTCAATTTAAAA
>NW_020536999.1:45195098-45272249 GCF_003426905.1 Ctenocephalides felis | reverse complement strand
TTTGGCAGTCCAAAAACAACCAAAATTTTGGTAAAATTCGACCTTTTTTTTAAAAAAAACGACGTTATTTTGTCAATTTTGTTTTTTTTCTTTATCGTAGTCATTTTACGACAATATTATCTAGTTTAAGTGTTTTTTTTTTTTAATTTCATTCCACGTAGAAGGCCGCAATCACTGCAGCAGTGAAGGGCTTTTTTTGTCGCGCCGTTGGAAATCGACGATACTTAAAAAATATTTATTTATTTTTTTCAAAAATTTTACTATGTATTCTTGTATGGAATGTTATAAATATATTTCTGAAATTTTAAATTGATTGATATAGTAGTTTTTTTTAATATAAATTCCAAAAATCACCTTTTTTTAGGCGATTGCATTAGTTGTGCCCCTAAATATTTTTCATCGAAAAAGTACTGTCTAAACTCTAATTGAACTTTGGACCCTTTTTTATCTTGTATTTTCTCGAAACTGTTATCATTTGAAAAACATGGGTGTCAAAATATGGTTGAATATTTGTGATGAATATGGTAATTGTATTCAGCCTAAAATATTTATGGCCAACTTCAAGCCATAAATTCAAAAGCTTCAGTACCATATTTATTGAGTAAATTTCCCTTTTTTATGTATATACTTCAGTATTATCCCCCATGAAACAAATATAAGTAATATCTTTTCCAAACATTTTATCAGCCCTTCTTTTATAAAAAAAACGCAAATTTGTTTACAAAGCCGCGCCTGCCGCTAGCGGCGGTGTTTTGTTAATTGAGTTGCTGTGCATCTGACTACAAAAGATTAAATGCGAAAATCACCAAGAAGCAATCGGATACTTCACAGAGAGTGTTTGTATTCGCTCGGGAACGCTTTTGTTTTTGCTCATTTTCGTATTATCGCTTTACGGCGCGACTTTCAACATTTGTTTAGTGTAGGAAAGAGCAATTAATGAGTTTAGAGTTATATCATTATATGAATGAATTATATTATCTGGCGAGAAAATCTAGTCCTTCTTATTATACTGTTAAGACTTGTATTTGTCTTTCACATCTTTGCACATTTTAAATTAAAAACTTTTTTTGTATATTTGAGTTGCAAATAGTTTGAAGTCTTCTATTATTGGCTTAGTTACTAACTTACTACATTTGTGTCATTATGTCTTTCAAAATAGATGATTAGTTTTTGGCTAAGGCAGGTACAGGTGTTTTGAGGTAAAAAGTGCAGAAATTGGAAATTAAGTTTTTGCGAGAGCGGGGCATCCGATGTGAATTTACTTGTGTTGATGGAATGAAGAATTGATTACTTTTTTGCAAAGGCAGGTCTAGCGGTTTTAAAAATGTAGAAAAAATTACAAAAATTGACATTTGTTGGTCAACATGATTGTTCAAATACAAATAAAATTATTGGTATATTGGCAGATAAGTATGAAGGTAAAGTGTAGAAAAGTAGGGAAAAAGTAGACAGGTAGTAAACAGGTTGGCAATTATATCTGGTAGACAGATACAGATAGGCAGCTAAGCTGTTAGACAGTAAACAGGTATTAGGTAAAAAAAGTAGGTAGATAGTCTGGTAGACTGATAAACTTATGGACGTGAGCTAGTGGATACGCTAGATGGACAGACAGCAGGTAAATAGGTAGACAAGTAGATAAATATAATATTATTGATTAAATCGATTTATTTACAATTATCGAAAGTTTAGCAACTTGCCACAAGACTTACAACTAGTTTTTTTGCTTAATTATTTTCAAATGTGTATTAAATAAGTCACAAACGCACACGCTACAATAAATACATACATACAAACATATATATATATATATATATATATATACATATATATATAATATATATATAATGTCTGTATATTATAATATTGATTCAGAAATTGACCTGAATTCGATTATATGTATCATGGTCGTAAAGCTATTGTATCACTTCCCTGCTATTTATTGCCGATATAAATGTGTTTATTAATGCAGTTATTGTTTCCTATCGATAGAACAATATTGTAATTTACAATATGTGCGTTCGAAAAAATCGAATAGTAAATTTATGCGTGCCATGAAGCATATCAAATCGATACATATTTTATATTTGTAATCTTTGCACTCGTTTGATTAATTTATACATGATCAAGTTATTATAACATTTTCTGCGTTGTTAAACTAAAGGTGGTGATATAATTGATTCTTGATTTGTTAGTTGTTATAAAGTAATTTATCTACATTTCGAAAATATGTCGCTTTTGTTTCTATCCACAAAATTTCTTGGAAGGGTCTAAGCCGTGGCTTCCAACCTCTTCATAAAGCAAGAATGTTGAAATGATATAAAAAATAAACTAGTGGGGTGTATGGCGTCGTGCCTCAAGGCAAATTGCTGGAACTTCCCGTACCGTAACGGAATGTTCGAGGAATACTGAATGTTTTAAACTGAGATTATTATAAATATTGTAACATTGTCTAATATTTATAAAAATTGTATAAACTGAATTGCAAAGATAAAATTATTTGTTTAAAGTATATTAGAACTTCAGTCAGAATTGAAAGTAAAATCTGAATTATTTCCAATATACAAAAAAAAATGATACAATTTTTTTTTTCCAAAATCAATTATTTTGTTAAAACAAGCCGAAAGTTTTTTGAATCATTCAAATTGGACGCTTAGTTCTCCTAAAAACTGCCATTTTTTGCACATTTAGCTATGTATCTCCGAAACCGCTAGGCCTACCTTTGCCAAAAACTAATAATCACTTCTCCCAATCATGACTAATTGAATGTTATTTAGATCATTCAAATCGGATGCTCCGTTCACTCAAAAACTCGATTTTTATTTTATGCACTCTTTGCTCCGTATCTCCGTAACGGCTGGACCTGCCTTTGCCAAAAACTAATCAGCTCTTTTCCCTATCAATAGGAATCAAATGTTTTTTGAACCATTCAAATCGGTTGATCCGTGCGCCCGAAAACGTGACTGAAAATTTGTATCCATACATACATACACACACACATCCATTTTTTCTGAGGTATGCCAAAATGTTCAGAAACCTTTAAAACGTCGAGAAATGTAAAAATTTTCAATTTCGACTTTCGGCCCATTATAATAACTTACCCTACGGGAAGTTAATAAAATTAATTTTTATATATATTTTTCATAATATTGTATATTAAATTGTAGTTTAAATTTTTGAATAATATTTTCAGTCTTTTAAATAATAATATCAGTTGATTATGTATGGGGTTAAATTATTAGGCCCTGCATTTTTTATAAGATTATTTTTATATAAGAACGACGGAGGGGGGGGGGGTGCGGTACGGAATAGGTTCGAAACCACTGGTCTAATATTATTGCCTTTTTGTCTTCAGTTTCCATTTCTATAGGCTTAATTTCGACTAGATCGTTACTGAGAATGGCTGTGATTTGGGGTTACTTCTTGTGTTGAATATTTTTTTATTTTTATATTTTCTCTATTTTTTATGTAATGTTATGAGAGAGTAAAGTGATTATCAATCCACATAATATATTTATATGTTATGAATGACTTAGTTGTCGATGTAAAAACTTAACTGAATAATTTAGTTGCAACTTTCGTCATAATTCATAATAGCATTAAGTACTGAAACGAGCCTTGTGGCATCTGTCTCGTGTGCATTATCACATTATGTTATTGCCGTTGCTTCTATTAGTACAAATTTTCCCGGATGCTTGATTTTCACGTCGACACTGGGCGAAAAACAACAATACTTCACTAATTGCGTTAGGTGCACACCTACACCAGGACGTGAACGAACGCACGCACAAAGGCAAACGTTCATAAATAAATAGTAAACGCAAAGTGCACCAGGGATTTGAAACACAATTGAAGACTTATTGTTAGCATACCTCACAAACGTTGTGGAATGCTATCACCCTTTCGAAAATGATGGAAAACTACGAGTATTTTGGGGCACGAAGTCGCTTTTCTGTATTATTTCATAAGCTCAGTCAAATATGTTCACATGAGTGGAGTTGCTTTAATTGGAATGCTTTTGGAAAAGCTTTAATTTATAATTGTAATTAGAATTTTTACGCGTTTTTTATCCTACAGAATAGTATAATACGTTGCCGCCTAATAATTAATAATTAATAATTTAATAATAGTTAATAATTTTAACTTCCAACATACACTTACACTCGATTTCATCTGGCAATCATAAACAATTTAAAAAAAACAATTTTTAAGCACGATCCTCAAATTAAAAGTGTGCGGCAACGTGTTAAGTTTAGTTTACTATCTTAAATCTCATTGTGTTTTGTACCTCATCGAATGATCAATGGCGGATTAACCTTTCTGCGGATCTAGGTCCTATTCGATCAGCCAACCTTTTTAATTGATAAAAATTTACTTTCTAATTAAACAAATATTTTTATTTTAATTTAGGGCAGGGGCGGGGTACAATAGTCCAATTTGACTTTCAGTAATTATACTGTCTAAATCATCACAACAAATAACACTTATCAAATGAACAACTATCGAAGTATATTCAGTAAAAATTCCATCTATACTATTGAAGATGAATGTTTTTTTTACCGTTTTTCTAAAAAATGTATTTTGTTCATTTTTACCTCAAAGGCTGCGTAACTAAATAGAATAGTAGTTCTTTATTTGGGTAAAAAGGGACAACCCTCTGACAATCTAATAGATACAATGTATTATTTTTAATTTTAAAGTAATTTTAGAATTAAAATCTAAATTATTTAACTAATGCGGAAGGAAAATTTCATGTGCACATTTTTCATAAAAATTACGTTCTATGTAACCTTGATCTAGTACAAGGACGAGCAACCAGCGGCCCGCGGGCCGCATGCGGCCCGCCGGAGGTTTTTCTGCGGCCCGCCAAGCATTTTTCAACTACAGATTATTTTTCTAGATATTTTATCAAATACAGCTGTAAAGGCTAATTTTGATATCAGTCAAATACTGGTAAAAACTGTTGAAATAGCATTTTCTAATGAAATAAATATTAATTTAAACATTAGTTAACAATATTGCAAGAAAAATTGAGAACTTGTCGCGAGATTTAAATCATTATTTTTGGATATGAAAAAACAATTGTAGTAATTTCGTCATTTAGGTAATAAAGAATAATATCTTTTGCAGTATCTTGTGTTTCACATTTCATTTTCAGGAAACAGAAATGTGAACAAATTTTAATTGTAATTCCAAATATTCAAAGCTAACAAAACAGCTGTTCTCATGTATATGTTTTCTTCGCCATTTACCATGCAAATTAGTACAGATTTAGAAAATGTATTTTTTCAGTAAACATCGCAATTTTTTATAAATCTCATGTCAGCCCTAAGAAATTTTCGCTTTTGAAAAAAAATCCAAATCAAATTATATTTTTGAAAGTACGTATGTGTGCAAACAATTACACAGATCCACAAAAGAAAAGTCGCTGGATAATAATTCATTCATTCAGAAAAAATGCTAAAAAATGCCAGTTTTTAGATGTGATTCTTGTGGCAATTTTTAATTTTGCTGCAATTACATTATTTCCGCGCTCAGTCAACAAATCTTTTGACTTAATTTTAGTTCAGACTTTTGAGTTTATGAAAAAGCTTCAATTTTATTTTAAAAGAAAAAGCAATTTATTTTTATCATGGGTTGTAAGAACGTAACACTTTTTTACATTTTGTTCTTTATTTTAATTTTATTAATGCGGAATGGAAAACTACATACAACTCCAAATTTTCTTTATTTTATAATATTCATTTTAGTAGTCCAATCATTTTTTATTTAGCTCGGTAATCAATCAATTAACTAATATCGCCTTTTTTGTGAACGTTTTTAATAAAAATTTGATCAAGAATTTTCTGAGTTAATAAAAAAGGTTGAATTTATCCGTTCTATTCGCTGCAAAATTTTAAAAACAATTCTTAGATATTGGCAACGAAATGGTTACCTCTTTTGAATGTCTTGCAGAAAGAGTAATTCTAGCAAAAAAATTAGAAATTTAACATTATAATCTAAAGATAAAACTGTTTTTGAGAGAAAACTGATTTTTTTTCAGAGTTATTGAAATTTTACTCGTTTCGCTATGCATAGCATAACCTAATTATGTATTGTAGTATTTTAGCGTTGTAGCGGGTAAATTATCAATGTAATTTGTGTTAGCTATTCCTTTTATTTATATATCACATATTTATACATTCAAAATTTGTTAGTCATTTCTAATACTAATATTTTCTAAAAATATTTCCTGTGGCTAAACGTTTGCCGGGTCAGCTAGTATATATATATATATATATAAATTACGTGCGGCCCGCCATAAAATTTTTAAAACCAAATTGGCCCGCGGGTTAAAAAGGTTGCTCGCCCTTGATCTAGTATTTCGTCAGAAATATTCATCTGCAGAATTGGTATAACTATTAATTCAATTGTAAAATTGCTTGTTCCAACTTAATTTACACTTTTATTTTCTTATTGTTTAGACCTTTTCCAGTGTAAAGGTTCAGGTAGTCTTTTTTACGCCAATCACATCTAAGCTATTCTAGAGTTTATATAAGAAAACGGTTGAATCTAACTTCAAAATTACCATAGATCCTTTAAAAAAAATTAAAAAGCAAGTACTTAAACTTAGATTCAGCTATCATAAATTAAACACAAGAGCCCAAACACAAAAAACTACCAACGAAAAAAATACTTTCGTTATGAATATCGGTACACACATACATTTATTTCCTGATATTGAGCTGTTACAAAATAAATGAATGGCATCTTTTGCCTTTTTCTTTTAAATAGTATCTTTAAAAATTCTATACTTTACTTCTTTTTGAGATAATGGTAGACCTGTTTACCCGCGGACCTTTAAGCACCGGTCTGCTCTACTTAGATAAGAATTTTAATTTATAAAATTATGATTGCTAAACAATACAAGAAAAACGTTATGAAAAAATATTTTTGTATGCCAACAAAAAGATGAATTTTCAATGAGTACTAAATAACAATTTATATATAATGACCATTCGTTCTGATTTTATTTAAAACCAAAAAATAAGAAACCATCGAGAAACAAAATAAGAAACATTCTATTTCATAGAAAATTATCTGTAATTTGTAAAAAAAAACAGGGTTGATCCTCAAAATAAATTGTAGTTGCTAAATCTGGTTTAAAATAGAAATATTTGCCCCACCAAATTGTGCCCCATGAGCCAGGGCTTCAAAGGCCTATGCAGTAATCTGGTGAATGATATGATTATTTTTTTTATTATGTTTCAAGTTAGTTTGAACGTTTAAAATATATTTTTGCATTTAACTTTCTTTTTCAAACACATACCTAATTTGAATTATCCCTAAACTTCTTTTATATTCACAACAATTTATTTGCCATCCGGTCGCCGCGGGTTACTCGCATCTGGGCTAGACTGTTTTTTACGCCTTTGAGATGAATGCGACCATACCGGAAGATGAACTAGTTTTTCATTTAGCAAGAAAATCGCTTCGCTTTTGTCGTCATAATGCACAGTGATTTACCTCTTTAATTAGAGAGACATGCTATTTCGTGAGTTCAGTGTGGAAAAACTTTGTCGTGAATTTCCCATCTAATTAAGACGCCGTGTTGCGTATTCACTGAACGTCTTAGCAGTATTTGCGAACTTTTTATTACATACCTACAGTTAAAAATATAAATTATATTCGTACTTTTCACGTCCATTGAATTCATATTTTATATTTATTATAAAGATTTTTTATTTTGTACATTTTGTGAGTTTTTAGGCGAAAACTCAACTTTAAAACGATATCAATAATTTGAAATGGTGTTCTACTCAAACTTTTGTATCATACATTCATTTGGGCAAACGAATGATTTATGATTCTTCGTAAGTATATTGCCCGAAAAGTCTCCAAAGCTTCTCTGTATGAGCTTTTATACAGATCATGTATATTTATATGAAAAGCTCGTCGACCGCAAATATACGAGTTGTATTCAACAAAACGGTTCAAAGTTGAATATTTTGCGAATAGCTTTTTTAACAACCTCTTCCGGAATTTGCTGGGGGATGTTGAATAATTTATTACCTTCTGAAGTTTTTTTATTTATAGTTAAATATATTTATATCTGCAATATTTTTGTTTGTACGATTGCATTCGCCATAAGTTATGTATAAACTTATATATAGAAATAAAAGATTTTGAATTAAAATTTTCTTTGTCAGTTTTAGAAACTCATTTCATTTTCAAAAGCTTACACAAAAACCTGATTCGCTGATAAATTGGATACCAAACCTGAATATGAATAATTTTGAACAAGTTTTCAATGGTTTGTTTTGATTATTGCTCTTCCAAATTTTAACTACAAATCCAACGTCAAAATTAATTTTAGTAATCACAAAATTTTTGCTGTATAAAATTGAATTCTTTTTTATATATACTGTTAATTAGAATACTAAATTAATTAGTTAATATGCGTGTGGATGTCTTATGGAATTCAGTGATCTTAAATTAAAAATATTTTATATTTGTACTAGTATGTATTTGTTATAAGTGATCATTTAGTTATAATAATTTTCATCAATTTTCAATCATGAAATTAATAATTTATGTATTTGTATATAGTTTTTTTGTACAATTATGAATTTGGGTAAATTTTTTTTACATCTTACAAATTTTTCTAAATACATTAATACTTCATGTGATAAAGTGAATTGAAAATTTGCAATTTTATTTTTGCCAAAGAATTAGAACATTTCATATATTTCTATCTACATTACATAGTTTTGAGTATCATTTAAGAGCAAAACAGTGATAAATTGTTAAATTGCATAGATTACAAATTATTGTTTATCTATATATATACACATACTTATATATCTACACATTGGCAAATAACCATATTGAATTCCTCGTTGCTTTGCAATCGTGTTACTTTGTAATTACCTGCTAATCTTGATAAACCAAGCGATTTCTGTATTGAATAAACCAAGCCTGAATTAATTTCTCCTTTATAATATCCAATTATTTATAATTGTACTTGGTAAATGGCAAACTACATTTTGCCAGTTGCAGCTGCTTTTATTCAATAAATAGCTTTCTATGTCAGTGTGGCTATTGTGAAGGATCGCTGCAAAAAGCGTAACAAATAAATTCGTACAGCGTACATAGGTATAAAACATACTCTCTGCAATTCAGGAGCGCATTTAATCATTTTATTTTGTTCATTTATGAATTTTAAATAAAATATTTCATTCATGTTGACAAATGCATTCACATAAACATATATACATAAATAAAGTATTTTATAAAAATGTATATTCTTTCTAATCAATCTAATTCAATAACTCTAAGTTATTAATATTATATAATAATTAACTATATAATAATAATTAAGTCAATTTTTCAATATTTATACTTCATGAATAAATATTGATAATATCGTTCCTATATGTTGCATCGTTCATGATCATTTTGATAAAAATACTCTTAATTTAATTAATTTAACTTTTTCCCAATTCTAATTCCCAATAAAATTATAATTATCGCGAAAAAAATAAAAATGAAAATCTTCACGTTTCAAGACTTGAACATTTTGGCATACCTTAGGAAAAGTGATGCGTGTGAGTGTGCAGTATGTGTTTTATTTTTTTTCCACGATTTCGAGAGCATGGATTTCAACCGATTTGTATGATTCAAAATACAATAAAAGGTGATGAGTGTGTGTGTATTATATGTTTTATTTTTTTCCATGATTTCGAGAACATAGATTTCAACCGATTTGAACGGTTGATTATTTTTTGGCAAAGACAGGTGTAGCCGTTTCGGAGATACAAAGCAAAGAGCAAAAATTCACAGATTTTGAGAGAACAGGGCATCCGATTCGAATAATTCAAACAACACTTTATTTGTATTGGCAGAGTGAAAAATTGATTACGTTTTTGCGAAGGTAGGCTCACAAATTTTGGACTTGCAGAGAAAAAAGTTGAAAAATTGACATTTGGTGGTCTGAAATGATCGTTACAAATCATTATTATTTATTCCCATACCTGTAGAAATATTTATATATAGATGGCAGGTAGATAGGTAGACTGATAGACAAGTAGTCAAATCGGACAGATAGATACGTTGACAGGTTAATAGACAGGTAGACATGTAGATATGTAAAAGATAGATAGGCAGACTGGTAGAAGGCTAGAAAAGTAGACAAGGTGTGGATAGATACACAAGTAGACAAATAGGAAGACAGATATGTTGACATGTTAATAGGTAGACAGGTAGTCATGTATATAGGTAAAAGCTAGATAGGAAGACAGGTAGAAAGATAGAAAATAAAAGTAGACAAATTGGCAGGTCGACTAGTAGGTATGTAGATAGGTAAATAAATAGATAAATGGATAGGTAAACGAGTGGACAGGTAGCCAGGTGCAAAAGTAGGCAGATAGACTTAGACAGGTAGATCATACACGAATCTTATATTTATTGACTAAATCAATAAATTTATGATAATTTACATTTATTGGGAAGTTTATGCAACTTGCCACACGGCAAAATGCCACTTACATTTAGTTCTTACTAAGATGAACTATTACTGTTTTAGTTCTGAAAAAGAAGATTGGGACGGACCCATTGCTATAATTTTTTGCCCCTTCTTTCATATCTCAGTCTTCGAAAAGTTTGGTCGAAAATTCGCCACTGAAGCAAAGCAATAAGTTATTGCAGCAGTGCGCAAAGGTGTATTGTAACAGTACACACGGTCCGTACTAAATGCTATAAGCCACACGGCATTAAGCGCTCTCGGGCAAGTAGTTCACGTAGGTAGGTAGTTTGTTGTGTAGGCGGGATTCGTTGTTTTGTGTAACATAATAATTCATATGAAGCCGTGTCAACAGATTATCAATCCTGTTATATATACTCACGCCGTCGTAAAATTTCCGAGCCAATTGATATGTAATATATTCATTAAGATTGTAATTGAAAATACTATAGTGGTATGGCAAAATTGTGGGAAGTTTCTTCATTACTTCATTCATTTTATTTGTTTTAAAGTACAGTTTACGAATACTAATATATATGAGTACAATTTATGATAGACAAACAGTGGCACCGGAAAGTAAATTTTGATGAGTGGGTTCAGATAAATCATGTTAAAATAGTATGAAATGAAAAACAAAGCTTTATCTGCACACTAATAAATTATAATCTGAGGCAGATCCAAGGTGTGAGAGCCACTACAAACAAATGATTCCCTTATTCTTTATCGTTTATCATTTTCATTACCACTATTTGCCACCCCCCCCCCCTTTTACAATTTTTTTTTTGTTCCAACTTCTGTTTCCTGCGCTTCGGCTTTCAGTTCCATGTGTTTTCTCTTCTCTCGTAAGTCGTCAATCATCTGCATTCTTCTTTTTCCTTGTCTAATTGTAAGACATATATAGTTGCGTCACATTTCTGAATATGTGAATAGCGAGCTTTTGCTTTTAATAAGAAGAGAATATTAAACTAAAATTTTATAAATTTATTTTTTAATTGCGATTAGAACTACGCATTCTTTGAGTTATATTTGCTAACTTACTATAATACTTTGCTAATCCTAATCTGCTATTTTCTACAAAAAGGCAAATAATAGTGATACCAAATAATAGTGGAGTTAACCAGTGGAGTCAATAAAGGCAATTTTTACTTGTGATTATATATCAGATCTCGAACCTCAAGTGATTAAATTTGATTCTACTGTTTAATATCGAGCTTGGCCGAGGTTGGGATCAAACCCATAACTTGAGCTAACTCCATGGATAGCTCAAGAAAATAAATGACTTTCTATTTTTTTATCAATATTCTTAGTATACCAGAATGTGTAGAAATAATAAAATTAATTTTTTGTCAAGAAATAATATCGGTCTCTACTCTTATTTTTTATTTTTTTTATTTTAAATTCTGCTTCTGAATCTTACTAGTTCAACTATTTCTAAGAAAAACTTTATTTTTGGCGGTTTATTTACTCCCTGGTGCATTTAAGTGTTGTTTAGTGCCAATACCAATCAGAACCTAGCAGCTCTATAAACAGTTGTGATGGCAACTTAAAGATTAACTTGATTATATTTAATATATTTTTTATTATTGGATTTTTTCCAATACCGATGATGTACTTTTAATTTAATGCAACCATGGCTTAAAAGGTCTATTTTGACTTGAAAGTCATATTTAGATTTATGTTGGTTTGAATATGAAATTTTGATACCATGTCAGAAGTGGATAACCTGAAACCCTGTGGTTGTAGGGTTAAAGCTCTTACCACGGAAACACGGCAAGTTTCAGTTTTTAAATATAAAGTTATTCTCATTTTATTCATATAACTTGAACTATATATTGCATAGAAGAATATTGCTTGTATTGTTTTATTAACATCACTTGAATCGATGATGATTTTTTTTTCTATCACGTTAGGGGGCTTCCATTGATCACGTGAGCGAGTTTTTAAGAATTTTTGGACTGCCCCCCCCTCTTCCTACGTGATATTCAAAATCACACCCCCTCCCCTACCAAACATCATGTGTATTTTTAGTTACGTGATAAAACTGTAAATTTTTTTTTAATGTTTGAATTTTTTTAAAAAATCAGTCAAATAATAAATACTCGTGATATCTATACTACACTCCTCCCTCCCCCACGAGATATTTCGTGATTTTTTATCAACGCCCCCTCCCCCTAAAAACCTCACGTGATTACTGTTACTTTATAAAGCAATTTCAGTGACTATCGATGCAGACATCCAACACTTATTATTAAAAAGTAATTACTATTGAAACCAATGATCTGCTTTACTAAATTTTATACTTGACTTTCATTAAATTATTTATTCGGCTCGCACTTTGCTCTATTTTTTTTGATGATTCGCATAAAATCTATTAAATTATTCGGCTCGCACTTTGCTCTATTGGTTTGGTGGTCAAACATAATATATTTGTGTGTTACGTCTTGTGAGGCACCTGGTGCATGGCTTCATCCAGGTGTGTTGATTTTGGACAGGTGCAACGTGCATTGTCTCGCGATGCCTTTGACGTCGATCGATATATGTTATAGCCACGGCGCTTATATCCTCACAAAATTAATTAATAGAGATTAATATTCACTTGCATAGATTGACTTATTTAATCTTTACTTGTCTTTGAAACATTACTTCGAAGTATATTCGCTATTTATTAAGATCTTTTTTTCTTTATAATTTAAATGGTATCTTGATAATATTCTATTAACACGTTTGAAAACAAAATATAATATTATGACAATATTTAATAACAAATCAATCGTTTAAAAAAATCTATTTTTTCCTTTTTATATCCGCTTAGATCTGCACTTCTCATAGGAATAACGTTCTGAAATTTACCATAAGGAAAGTGTTGTATTATCATTATGAAAACTATTTTTTAAATCACTGCTAAAGTGCAGAGACAAAGTTTGCGAAATGAATGAACTATGGAACAAAACAATATAGTACAATAAAGCTATTCATTTAAAAAATTTTAATTAACTCGGCAGAACTTGTTTGTTAACGCTCGTATCTTAATAATCTACTTCAAATTTAATTGTTATTGAATTATAATTAACAAATAAATATAAGTACGTCAAAAATACAGATTTACCCTTTCAGTTAGTATTTCTTCCATCAGTTTTCCGACTATAATAACTGCGATACTAACAAAAACTTCTGCACGTGGCATTGTCCATTGTGCAATTTTACGGTGCTCGACAGCTGAGTGCAAAGTTCACTAGAATACTGTCACTTGGCATGAAAGATAATATTCATATTTTTGAAAGGATCACGTAGAAATTCCACACCATGATGAAAATAGTGAAGTTTCTTTTAACAAAAGTCGGAAATGCAGAATTGACATGAATCTGACAGAGTGATTCAGTTGGATAGAGAATTGTTGACATGAAATTTGATGGAAAGTGTTTATAAGTCATTGGATTGATACGTAATCTGATTAGAACAAATAATAATATATAATATAATCCTTACTGGAAATATATATTATTGTGATTTATATATTTAATGCCTTTTGTTATTAGGCTGTTTAGGCTGTTTGTTCTTGGCTACTAAAATGTCGGACCACGAATATTGTTTCAAGTTAAAACTTCAATGGGTTTAGATGTTGATTTTGATTATAATAAATTTATTAATTATCTCATTAGTACTTTGTATTGGTGCAACTTTAAACCTGCTTTAGTCTCTCGTTAGAGTAGATAACAAAACACAATTCTAAATATTTTTATGATCCAATCATCATTTCCCAACTTTGTGTTTGTCACATTTTTATTTTATTTTGAATTTGCGAATTATTCTATACAGAACTATAGATTGGATTATGTAGTAATCCAATAAATGACATAAAAATATTTAGAATTGTGTTTTATCATTTACACTAACGAGAGATTGAGGCAGATTTAAAGTCTGTATCTAAAATATAAAATACGACTATATATATATATATATATATATATATATATATATATATATATGTTTTATATATATAAAAATCTTTTTTCCAATTTTGACATTTCTGTTAGAGTTTCAGAGTTTCCAAGTTGTCAGAACGTATATCTTCATAAATTAGGAAGCAACAGTTTAAAGCAAGCTTATTAAGTCCATCAAATCCTTTAAGGGCAAGTAGTTCTCCTGGCTGAACTTCACGTGCATAACTAATCAGAAGTTATTGCTTAATAAAGCATTATCTCGACAGGTGCACAGAACAGATTTGAACAAAGCCGAGATTAAATTATGAGTCGAACATTTCGGAAAATTAAAAAAAATACTTGAATTGATCCATAAAACTGTTAATGTAAAATTCAGAAAGCACATATTTATGATTGAATATTTCCACAATGCAAAATATTTGTACAACTTGTAACAAATGTATGTTTAGCTTTAAATAATTCAGATATATACTGAATAGTTTTAAAATATTTTGATTATTTATAATTTTGAAGATAAAACTTCTACCAAGGGGCTAAATCCATAAATACTGTTTTAAATAAATTGCTATCTGGATCACTAAAAGTAAGTGTATTGAATTACACAAGCTTCAACAACTATTTAAAACTCAACTTATAAAATTTATTATTTTATTATTTACTTTCCGTAGGGCAAGTTACAGTAATCGCAAAAAAATCGAAAATGAAAAAAGGGATGTATGTGTGTGTGTTCGAATACGAATTTTCGTCGACGATTTCGGGAACACGGTTCAACCGATTTCGAATATTCAAAAAACATTCGATTCGTATTGATAATGAGACGTGCTGATTAATTTCCGAAGATACGGAGCAAAAAGTGCCAAATACATTACCTCAGTTTTGAAGAGAACGGAGCGTCCGATTTTAATAATTCAAAAAACTGATTAAATTTTTGGAAATGCAGGTCCAGCGGTTATACACTCTCAATGAAAATAAGTTAAAAAAATGTCATCTGACGGTCAAAAATGTTTATTGGACATATGTGTACATCAAATTATCAGATATTTTATAGAGATTTTAATAATGTGTACACATTTTGTATAATTTTTTTGTGTTTTGTGCCAAGATTTTTAATTACGGTACAGGAAGTTCCAGCAATTTGCCTTAAGGCACGATGCCATGCACCCCACTTTACAATAATATTAGCGATTTTTAGTTTTTAACGGAATCTTTAATTACCGGTTACAAAAATTAATCTAATTTCATGAATTGCTTCCTGTCGTTCTGTAAATAAATTATTTAACAATAAATTTTCTCTATTTTCTAATAAATTTGAAGTGTAAGTTTTTATAGTTTTTCCGGGTTAGTTAAATTTGACATCTTCTGATATTACTCACTTTTACAGTTGTCCATCAATTTTTATTATTCCCACAAAAGTTTTAATTTGGTTATTGTTTTTTTTTTTAATATTTGCGCTGGATTTGGGTAATGGTTTCTCGTGTAATTTGTATGGAATTATCTGATGTTTTCCGTTGGTAGTAAGAAAAGGTCCTGGCGTCGCTTGATAAATCATGTTACTGATTTATCTTGTTTGTCTTCTGGCTTGTCTTTTTAGTCTACGTTCCTTAATCCCTTTCATGCTCTTTGTTTTATGCCATTGCAAAAACGTTAGGCGAAACAAGGATTCCATTATTCGATTGAAATGCTGCATTTATGCGCCGAGAAGATTCTACAGATAGCTAAATATAATTAAATTTAATCAATAATTAGTATTTTTATTACAGTTTGAAAATTTTGCACTCCGAGCACTTTTTGACAAAATTGCTAAGATGTAAAAGAACAAAAAATGTTTTTTTCAGTGCCTTAATTATCAACTATATTGTTATGTTTATTCAATCTTGGCTTAAATAATTTGATACCAAAATATTGGATACAGCTACTTTATTCGCTTCTATGGTGAATTTGCTAATATGCAAAAGAACAAACAAACACGATTTTTGTAGTGGTTTAATTATCAACTATATTGTTATATTTAATCAATCTTTAATCAGATACCTGATTATATTTAATCAATCTTTAATCAGGTGCCTGACTTTTTTCACGAGGTACCAAGTTTTAAAATTTTCGGATACAGGACAAGATATTTAAAACTGTTAGGGGGAAGTCCCGTAACGCCGGACGGCACCAAGCATCGGACACTCTATTTAACACGCATTATTTAAGCGAGTATAAATCTTTTTATTTCAAAATACAAGCGAAATGGCATGAGGGAGGAACAGAGTCACGCTTATTCTCTTTATTTGATTTGATCAATTTCTCTATATTATTACAGTCTGACCTGCTGGAGGGATACTTTCCTAAAAATTAATTTACGTAATTTATTAATTAAAAATATTAATTTAAAATAAATCTTCAATTAAATCATTTTCCGAATAATCTTTTTATTTAACACTAACTCAAAAGTAAGGTCAAAAAAACTTTAAAAAAATCTTAAGGGCGGCCAACCCGTACTACTTATTAGGGATATGAAAAATAGATGTCGTTTTTTTGTAGGATAAGATATGTGTAAATATTTAAATGTTCAAATGCACAATGCGACATACTCCGAACTACTGTTCAAGATGTTTATAAATTCCTAAAGAAACCATATAGTTTGGTATGGCAAACGCGTAAAAACAAGCCATTTTTTTATATTTTTTACATATAAACGTACTGATCTAAAATATGTAATGACGAAGTTTAATACCCAAGAGTAGATTTATGTATCATTCTACCATTATGTTGTACGCATTATAATATTAAAATACATTTTTTTGAATTAAAAGAAGAACTAATAAAGAAACCATATAAGTATTTCACATTGCTAGATTTGTCTAAAAATTCTTAGTTTTCTTATGCAACTTCATTTTTCAAATCTTTAAACTTCTGAAATTTAAGGAAAATTAAAAAATCTCAAGAAAATTATATGGAGACACTTAACGAGTTATATCACAATCTCTTCGTAATTTTATTGCTCATCTTCTCTCTGAACAAGCCTAAAATTAACTATTAAATAAATTAAAAATATAAAAGATAATTGCTCTATTCATTTTTCGCGTAGGTGTCTGAATTAATATAGCTTATACTTTGATATTCTCATAATTATTAAATTACTATAAAGTCACTCTTATATGTTTTTGATTTCAATGTTTCGGAAATAACAACATTTTTATCCACGAATTTATGTTCTATTTTCAAAGAGAAATTCTTCACGAGCTTTTACACTCTTTATTTACTGCATTGCAGCGTTCTGGTAGAATGTGATTGATCTCAAGGTATTTGTTATCTTATTTAGTTCTAGCAGCAAAATTTCCAAACATGCATACCGCAGAGTTTAAAGAAAACTTTACTATCAAAAGAAGGTACATAGTTGCGTAGCCATAGAACAAGTATATATCGGTCATGGAGGCGTCGATAGCTGTAATAAAAACTAAAATAAATCCAAAACACATGCCGGGCGCCTGCGGAAGTAAAAGAAAATGATATCTTTTCCACTGATTTACGATGACACCGGAATGCATTGGGCAGAAGTTTCAGTAGTAATTCATATTGTGAAATACAAAGCTGTACTAATTAATCGTACTAAATCAAAAACTCTAGAGCTCTCGTTTTCCAACATCTTCTTCGATTATTATTGCACGCAGCCGTCTGCTGTAAGAGAGCGCTTATTAAAGACATAAATTAAAATTCTTTGAGAGTTAGATCGATAATGTCAGGTGCTTTTGTCTATTTCGTAACCGATTTAATATCCGCCTTAATCTCAATATATATTATTTATACTAGCCGACCCACAAACATTATTTAGCCATAAAAATATATCTAAAAAAAATTTAGTATAAAAAATTACTGATTGTGAATGTATGTGGTATGTAAGTGAGAAGGGCAGCTAACACAAATTTAATGGATGGTTTACCCACTGACAACCATGCCACATATATTTTTTTTTCATGCGCATATTGATAGTCATTACAAGATAGACATAAATAACACATAATAACAAATGAAGAAATACTGAGGGGGAAGAAGGGACTCTACTGAGCACAATTCTGAGAAGAAAAGGAAACCGGATTGGATCTTTTACTGCAAAAAGAGTGCCTCCTGCACGACGTCATCCAGGGTAAAATAGAAGGAATAAAAGGAATGGGAAGAAGAAGAATGCAGACGATTGACGACATACTCGAGAAGAGAAAATACAGGAAACTGAAAGCCGAAGCACATGATCAAGAAGAATGGAAACAGAAGTTTGGAAAGGAAAATACTTGAAAAAAAGGGGAAGGGAATAGTGGTAATGGGAATGAAAGACGAAGGGTAAGGAAATCATTTATTTGTGGCGGTTCTCACACCATGGAATTGCCGGGTAGACTATCATTTATTATTATTCTTACAAGTGACAGCCTAATCTGATACTGATTTCATTTAAATTAAATTGGCGCATTTGGAGACCTAAGGTTCTGATACATTATTACCTCACTTTTCTGAAGACTTACGTACTTGAAGAAAAATTTACGACCTCTACTAATTTTCAAAAACTTTTGTTGCTTCTGATTCCAATGTTCAATTTCAACTTTTTTGTGCTAAAACAACCATTTCTGCAAATAATTCATAAACATGAACAATGCATTGCTTGTGCACATCGGAAATTTTTTTTACGATTGGAAAATCCTGAGAATCAGTGATTATGCAAGATTCGATAGATAATTTGACCCATGTAGTTTAATCGATGCTAACCTTTTCGTCGCCAATATCTAAGAAATTGTTTTGAAAATGTTTCTCGGCGGATAGAGCAGTTAATTTTCAGTTTTTCCATAAACTCAGAAAAATTTTGACTAAAATTCAGTGAAAAACATTCACGATGAACACCTAGAGAAAAAAAGATTTGACTACTAAAATGACTATAATGAAATAGGAATTTGTGCTAGGAGAGTGAAAATTCAGAGTTGTATGAATATGTTTTAATTCGGCGTTGTAAAAATTCAAATCAAAACGAGGTTGGTCTGAAAAGTCAACAAAAAAGTTAGGGGTGGAGGACAGCCCTTGTTAAAAATAAATAGTTTTTCAAAGTAAAATTTAAGGGTTTTTATAAGTTCAAGATAATTTTATTTAGAATTTGGTGGAAAACATTACTTGATTGAAAGCGGGATAAAATTATTAGATTACTAAAATAGCTATTGCAAAATTGGTAGGAGGGTGAAAATTTAGGGCTGTATGTTTTTAAATTGGAAATTAAAATAAATTTCAATACAAAACATTAGCCATAAAAATCTTATAGTAGTAGTTATATTCGTTTCGAAAAATTATCTATTACTCTAAGTTAATTAAAGTGCACTTTGTTTTTGACAAATAATACATTAAAAAATATAATAAAGTTAAAGACATCTAAGCAAATAGAATGTTAAAAAAATCGAGAAAAATAAGAAAAATGCAAATAGAATGTAAAAGATAAATAGAGAATGATAATATTATTTTCATATACAACAATGTAAACAAACAAATAATCTTTTCCGTTACATCGTTAAACTATTTTTATTCCGAAAGAATCTTTGAAAGACTGTTAAAACTTCTCAAAAGAAAATATTGTCCGGACATTTTTCAACTCATTGACTCAATTACGTCTAGAGACGATCCGCCGGTGATGCAAAAAGTTTTATTTATAAAAGCGATTTGTTTCATTTTCTCTTTCTCTATTTAACTTTCCGATAAACTTGCATAAAAGTTGTCAGATAGCTGCAATTACAGTTCAGACTGTAAATTCTTCAAGATATCAAATATCGTGTCGTCTGAGATTTTTAATATAAGACATACTAAATCTTACGTTTTGCTATTTTTGACGGCTCTGAATCGATTATACGTGACAGGGCAAACGGCGCTGGAATGAAAAATAAAACTTGGAATTATATCAAAACGTTCGTTGATCTTTTTGAATGAACGCTGAAACGGGGAATTATATAAATCTTGTTGAAATTTTCGTGTCAATGGGGGATATATCTGGTTTATTTTTTCGTTCATTTTGATATTTAAAATTTGAATGTATCGTCGATGCTTTGCATAGGCTTCACATTTTTCATGGTTATCGGAAAACCCGAAATATTTTTAATAAATATTAATTGATAGAAAATTTGTATTTATTGTTTTAATATTCAGCTGAAATAATAATAAGAATACTGAAAATAACGACTTCTAAAGAAAACATACTTAATTTGAAGGATTAATGGTAGAAGAGCTTTACTAATTAAACACGGTACTCAGAGCTTCGTTCTTGCATTGTAACTTTTTAATTCTACAAATGTTCTGGAACGCTTAGAGAATTAATTTTATTTACAGTTTAATTATTGAATTTTTCATATTAACATACTGAAAAACAGTCTAACTATGATGTTGTAAAATTGACAGGGTATTAGGAAATGTGCTCTTATTCACTATTAGAATTAAATTTTCAAATTATTATAATGATATAATGACGCTATTATAAAGTGATAGCAAAAAATCGAAAATGATTTTTTTTGCATATCTTTACATTTTACAAAGGTTTCTGAACCATTTGGCATACCTTAGAAAAAGTGGATGCATGTTTGGATACAACTTTTTGGTCACGATTTCGTGCGCACAGTTTAACTGATTTGGATTATTCGAAAAATATTCTTATCGTATTTATGGGGGGACGTGCTGATCAGTTTTTGGCAAACGCAGTTTCTGAAGGTAAGGGACAACAAGTTCCAAGTATGGCAGTTTTTGATAGAACGGAGTATCCGATTAGGATGATTCAAAGTCAATCATACATTGAAACAAAAACAAATTTCTCACAAATTCTAAAGCTCACTTATGTACTTAAAACAAATAATTATAATTCTGCATTTTAAATGTTTGTATTTGTTTTGATCAATTCATTCAGAAATATAAGAATAGGTGCCTTCATGCTTTCATAACATACAATAGTTTGTTTGTAATAAATATAATAATTGTTAATAACGGCTATTGAGTAGTGATTATGGAGTAACAAGTTTAAACTTCTAATGATCAATTACGGTTTCAGCTGTTTGCTCCAGGGCATAATACCATGCATCACTAGTTTTATCTTATCTTTAATTATTATAAATTCACATGATACATTTTACAGTAAAATAAGTAAAATTTTTACTTAATACTAAAATAATTACAGAGAATTTAAATTTTATTAAAATTAATACTATATTATTCTTACATTAGATTTTAATATTTCAATTTTCTTTATATGTTATACTTTGAGCACAATATTATCCACACAGTTCTGATGCTAACAATCGATGACGAATAAAACGGTTCGATAAACTCAATAACAAAACAATACAAGAAACCACAATACATTCGCGGAACAATATTTCCAAAATACGTCAATAAAATGCAATAAAATAAAATTCAAACATATGTAAATGTAGTGCAACATGAGTAATGCAATGTAATAAAATACTAGGAGCGGAGCGTATGTGCGCACGACATAGTCGACAACGGCGAAACACGGCGACGACGGCAGATCGCCGCCCAGGCAATAAATGTCCCCATTTAAATATGCGACTGGTGAAAAATTCATCTATTGCAGTATTTCAACAATGTCGCTAAATTTAATGCTTAGATATAAAATAAGCCAGCGTTTGGCAACCTGACAATAGCGAAAGAACGAACTGTACTAGAAAGATTTGGATTTAAACACGTCATCACCATCTTTATACTTGCATAGCGATATGAACTTGCTATGCAAGTTCTCTCTTCTATCTTGTCTGTAGGCAAGATTTATACTAGTTTTATTAAAATTCTAACATCAATCATATTATTGTTGTTGAATATTTTAGTTAAGCTCCCAACCCAACTCTTATGTTAATAGAGTTCTGGAACATAATCATTCATTTGAACTTGGTATAAATTTCCAGCTATAGGTTGATCTAAAATTTGCATGTTGTGCAATATTTTATGGCAAATTTTGCAATGCTGAACAGTTCACGATTTTCTTCACCTTTGTTTGGTAGTCTCAATTTTTCAAATTGTATTTTATCCGGTTGCTTGTAGAGCAGAAAAATATATCTATGCAATTTATGTCTGGTGATGGTCCACTACCGATATATTTGGACAAGGTTTTACCATTAGGTATATCAATTCCAGGAATATCTTCAACCAACCAATGCTGCCATTCACGATTTTTTTTACATTTTACATTGTTGTTTTTTGTACATATTTGTCTGCGATGTTGGTATTAGGGTGATCCCGACATTTTCGATAAAAATTTTCGGTGAGATTTTTGATATGGTCGAGAAATTGTCGGTACGTCAGTCTGTTCATGTATGTGTTTTGTAGAGTACTAATGTCTAGTCAGTGGGTTCCTTATTTTGTTAAGTACTAGTCGTAGTGTCTTATTTTGTAATGTATGCTGGAGCGGCGTATGTCAGTAACGGTCTTATATGTGTCCGCTTGTTCTCCACGCTTAGCGGGCTGTTGTGTTTCAAGAGAGGTCTCAGTAGATTTAACATCTCGTAAGCCTGTCCAAGTTTTCACGAAATTTGAGGTCCTGGTTCGGGTTATCTGGATCTGTCATGCAAAGAATATAGATATTTAACGCATCAATTTCTAATTTGACCGTTGGAATGTCTTCGACTTGTGTTGGCGTAAACTCATCACAACCACTTTTACTTCCCTACGATAGCTCACTTCTAAGGTAAAATGTATAATTTGGAGGTTTTTAAATAAGATCAGTGATTGCAAGTAATGGTTGTTCACAGTTAATTTTGACATGGGTTGCTTTTTTTATTATTAAAAAGAGACTTCAGTGAATTCTTCTGCTCAGCACTTAAACCGCTACTTAATGCAGTTATTTATGAACTCATTATCAACTGTTTAATATTCAAAATCGTTTATTTCTTAAGCTGCGGTTCTTTTGACTAATTCGACTAATATTTGATAAGATATAACGGCATTTTACCAATCGTCCCGGGAGAATATCCCCCTAACCTTTTTCATAAGTTATATCTCTGTATACCCAGTATCATATTTGCTGCGGCATCCATAATTCCATCAGTTATCTCTCTCAAAACTGTAACAAATGACTTGCGACAAATGACGGTCCCTTCTTGCATATAAATATATATGAGTTTGTATAATATGATTTTACAAATGAGAGTGATTAAAATCTACCGTTTTAAACGAGGGCACTTTTATATGCAATACATCGCGCCGGGCGGACGCCAAGAATAAAAAACTTTGACAAATTTCTTCCGCAGTTAGTGTGAATATCCCTTCATATATTATGGATGCCAGCCGCGAGTTGTATTTATATATAAAAATATATATGAATATATATGCACATATATAAATAAACTATGACATGTAGAGTAGAATGATTTTTCACCATTTTGCAGTTTATTTGTGACAACATTATTGACGATATTCTTGAGTTGCTTCGAAAAGTAATTACAGACAATAGACTTACATCAACTGCAACTTAGGACATCAGAAGCATTCGATAAAAATTTTCGGTATTTGATTGATTATTACCAAACTGAAGCAAAGACATAAAAGAAGAGAACAATTTTGTGAAATCTTATTTTTACTATATAACGTTTATTACATTATGGATGAAAATCAATCGATTTGAATGAAAATACTCATATAAAACTTGCTGTATTTGTTGAGCTATGCATTGAGAAGTGTTCAAAGTTTACTATCAGTTGCATTTTTATATAATACTTTGCTGCAAATATAGATCCGTACATATTTCATTGAATTTTTGATGAATTAAATTAAAATTATGGTGCCTCTCTCATGAGTTGAGGTATAAGCAATGATTATTATTAACTCTATTATTCATAATAATATTAAAATTATGGCAATTCATAATAATATTAAAATTATGGACATTTTGGTGTTTGTATCTATTGTTTTTAACCTATTTCTGTCACAACCGTCCTTCGTATGTGGTCGGTTGTGACACTTGCGATTTTTTTGAATGATTTGATTTCATGACTAATTCATTGTATTTAGGAACAGAATTTCAGTATTCACTTGTAGACAAATGTTCAAATCAACATTTAATTTACTTTTTTCCAGCTAACTGGTGAATTATCAAAATTATTGCTGATCAAAAACACACAGTTCTCACCACTATACACTGTTTACACTTTTTACTACATTATGCCATGAAATATTCATTATCCTTATATCATCTAATTTAACATTACAATATTTTTTAAAGATTATAAATTTAAGTGCATTGTATTCATTGTGTAGAAAGCCAATGAACTACTTAAACTTAGCAATTTCAATCTTGCTCAGATTTTATGATAGAATTATACTGACTTTGTTTATCTGGTCGAATCAAAAATAGTCAAGATTTCTTTACTACTGTTAGGACTTTAACTGAACATAGTCAGATATTTGTTTGTTTGATATGTGTTGTTTGTTGTGATATAATTGGTTTGGTTTCCACAATATAATTGCTCAAAGTCTAATTATACCTTTATGTCCCACCTACCCTATATTATTTTTCAAGGAAAGCCTATTATTTGACCAATGGATGCAATAGTTCCAAACATTAATACGCTTACTGCCTATACGATCGATACTTTAAAATTGGTATCTTTACAAAACATTTATAATCTATTAAAGTGAAAGTGTCGACATAACTATATAATCATCGCAATCATTTCCCGGCGGGCTACATTGTCGTTGCATGTTCGAAATGACCCAATGAAATGGTAATAATAAATCATTCGTGATTGAATGGCTGAGCATTACATCTTAATTACGGGTAAATGTCAGACAACTGGAACAAATGGGCAAAAACCGAACCGCGGCTGCCGAGAACAGCGCCACATACGCTACCGCAGTTGACGCACGGAAAATAGCTTCGTGAACATTGCGCTGGCTTAGGAATTGCAACATTAATTCCGCAAATTTGCATGCCACCGATCTCGAAGCTAATTGGACGATCGATTGATTTAAATTACCGAAGAAAAGGTGAATCATTTATTAATGATGCATTAGACCATTTCAATTGAGATGGTTAAATATGTATGTCCTCGCCGGGGTAGATGAACGCGTTCATTCGTAGATAACCCTTCATGCACTTTGCGAAAGGTGAATATGCATTTCGTTTTGAACAGTTGTAAAGATCTTGACTATATTTCATCATTATAGAAATGTGCTAGTCCTTTTTAATCTAACTCAAAATTAACAATACATCTTATAAAACAATTAAATAACGTACACTTAAAAAATATATCAAGTTCTTGTGAACTAAGCAACAATGCTCAAAACAAAAACAAAAAACAACGAAAAAAATACTTTTATTATGGATTTACAAAAATTGCCGTTTTTCTCTCGATAGTAAACTTATATTTCTTAAAAACATTCTTAACTTTACTGGTTTTAGAGTTTACTTATATACAAAACTCGTATTGAACTTATTAGATATATCCAGTAATGAATTCATGAAACAGAGTTTATATACAATACAAATTATTATTTTTTTTCTTTTTAATATGGAGCTCTTTCATGTATACAAAATAAAAAAGTACTTCTTTACTAAATACAATGAATTTAGATTTGGGAAACTGATTTGTTCGCTAAATCCTTAAGATTTGTAACATCATATCATAATTCCAATCATTATTTTAATTGTTTTATATTTTGATTCATAGCATTAATTTTTATGATACGACTTTTTATTAAATTCTCCATATCTATTAAAAAAATAATTTTGTTGATTGTGATTTTTTTTTCTTTATACAAATTATGGCTTGCATTTTATAAATATATTGAAATAAATTAAATTCTATATTTTCGCCATGGTAGATAAATGTTTGTCATTTTAAGCTGTAAAAAAATTGAACAAAGCTTCATATTTGATGTATTATTATTAAAATTGATCTAATATTATTAAATATAATATTATATGCAGCAACGGCCGGTAGAAATCTATGCCACTTGGGAACATTTTTAGCGTTTTAGTTTTGAGTTAAAATGGATATTTTACTGCTCTCCGATTATAAATATAGTTTCAATACTTAAACAATAATTAATGATTTGTCATCATTTGTTAATGACGCTTATAATTGGTCCCATAATCTGTTGATACAGATTTTGTAGATTCATTACATTAATAGTTCATAACTACATTTCAGTATATACTCTAAAGCTCTCCTAGGAAATGGCATAATAAAATTTTCTAATGGCTGACTGTAACTTCACTGCATATATGCCAATCAATAAATACCTGATTACTAAGCTTTTGTGTGTAATCTAAAAATTTATCAGTAATTAAAAAATAACATTAGTGCTGCATAATAGAATATTGATGACTCAATTTAAATGTCATATGCTGTATTTTAATCTCGTTGATAAAAATGTCTCAAGCAACAACATTAAATAATATAGATAATGCAAATAATAAAAATGAACTCGTTTTGTAATTTTAACTGTTTATAGTTTAGCACTTCGTTAACGAATATATGACGTTCTTCCTACTCTATTAAATCGAGTCAATAAAGATAAAGCAACTTCTTCGTTTTTTATGCGTGCCTTCTTATATTTTAATATCATCAAATGCCCATAAAACAATACATTTTAAACATTCATAAGACCTTTACAATAGGGTCTTATAAGTATGTCTTGTTATGCATTTTCCTAATCCGTTTCCTAAATTATGGCATAATAAAGTTTCTTAATAGCTATCCGTAAACTTGAAGTATGCATAGCAATCAATAAATTGTGATTACTTAGCTTTTAGGCAAAACGATTTATATCTTTACCTATATTTTTTGCATGTAAAAGGTGTCAGAGCTGCATCGAACCTAATTGAAAATTTATAACAAATAGTGCAATATAAATTCTAAGCCATTTTGAGTAATATTGTAAATAAACTACAGACTTTCAGTGTGAGTGAAATACTCTGAGCAACTTATTAAAAACATTATAGTTTGTGTTCAATGATCCAATCCATAGGGTTGAGTTACAACTAGTTTGTAAAAATGTTTCCTTACAGAATATCCTAAATTTTAGTTTGTATGCATATCATCTATGCTAGATACTGTAGATATGAAAAATATGTAGGCAGATAAAATTTTGAATCTTTAAATACATAAATCAAATGCAAGACCATTTATGTAATATTTTTCAATCAATATTCTCATATCAGTTGTCCGTGCTGAAAAAAAAACATTTAGTTCAACTATATTGATAACAACACATACTTAAGAAGCGCCATCAGCTCGAACTAATACGTAGGCAAGTTAATTGATTAATGGGCTGGAAATCAGAAGTCTCATTAGAAAATAAACTCCTAATATACAAGACAATTACTAAACCAATGTGGTCCTACGGTCTACAACTATGGGGTGCGGCCTGTAAATCAAACATAACTATTCTACAGAGGTTCCAGAACAAAATTTTGAAAGAAATCATGAACGCTCAAAAATATGTGGTTAATACGTCAAGATCTTAGAATTCTAACTGTAAAAGATAAAATTAATCATTACTGCCCCAGATACAAGACTCGTCTAAGACGACTTCCAAAGGAACTAGCATGTGACCTGCTCAAGCCTTTACCATCAAAGCGACTGAAGAATAGAACCTGCAATGATTTACTACAGCAAATCATACAATATCAGGGAAAATGTTATCGCTGGGTAGCGATCTTTCACACACTGTCAAGTGAAATTTATCTAATTAATTAGCTGAATGAACTGTGTGTATAGTTTGCTATGTATAATAAAACAAACAAACAAAAACGTGAAAAGAATATTGTGGAAATTCTATAAGTGGGTTTCCTAAAACTTCGATCCTTCCCTGTAGATTTTATATACTCGAGGTATATCGAACCTATGAAATAAAACTCCCGAAGTAGGTTTAATAAAAATGTAATACGGAAATTTTATGGTAATTACCAACTGCGCATAGCAAGTAGCGGCATTCTCCACGACATCGGATCGTGTGCCTTTTCGGGTCAAATGCTCATTCCTCGAACATTAAATGGATAGTTTAATATCAGTCGTAGATATGCAAATGTTTTCCTTCCCTTGTACGAACCGAAATTGTGAGATTCGTATCTCTGTTCAACCTGTGCGCATAATTAACTCTATATTAATAATCCTATAATATGGTCAGTGAATAGCATTAGCTGCTCTATGGGTCACCCCAATGGAATAAATCAATTTGATGCATTTTAATTAGGTAATTAACGTTTAACCTTTTTAATTGTCACGATGCACCAGGGAACAGGTCCGGAAAAAAGCTAGGGAAACGCGGGAGTTCATTATGAACCTTTTCAAATGTACGACCAGGAAATCTAGTCACTGTGATATATTGCTGAAAGTGAAAGTGACCGTTTTAGAACATGGATGAGGATGAGATTTTGAATAAATTATTATTAGGTTGGTTTTCGGGAGTTTGATTTATTTGTGCTGCAAAGTAGAGATGCTATTTATAAAAATCGATTTTTTTGTTATACTCATATACCATTTATTGTTGCATTAAAATTTCAACTAGTTGTGTATGGCATTGTAACTTTAGGCAAAATGCTGAAACTTCCCGTACCGTAACGAAATATTCGAGTAATATTAAATGTTTTTGAACAGATTGTTATAAATACTGTAACATTATCTAATATTCATAAGAATTATATAAAATGAATTGAAAAATTAAAATTATTGATTTAAATTATATAAATGAGCTTTAAAACTTTAGCAAGAATTAAAATTAAAATCCGAGTTGTTTTCGATATACAAAAAAAATTGAAAAAAAAACAAATTTGAAAAAACATAAGCTTTTTGTTTCGTCAACCAAGCCGTGCTGTTTAACCATTCAAATCGGTTGAGCGGTACTCCCGAAAATGTCGACTAAAAATTGTATCCACACAATACATACACACATATACACATACACATCATTTTTTTTAGATATGCCAAAATGTTCAGAAACCTCTGAAACGCGAAGATATGCAACAATTTTCATTTTCGATTTTTGGCCCATTGCAATAACTTGGCATGCCTCAAATTAATGATGATGTTAAATCTTAGTCTTAAATATTTAATATCCGCAATGAGGTTAATACCTATTAAAGTTTACTATTTTCTGTACTTCCAAAGAATATTAGGTTTGGTAATGAAAATTAATTATATCATAACGACTAAATTTATTATAGAAACATATTGATAGTTGGATAGCAGAAGCTTGCCCATTATATAGAGTTGTAACATATTTGCAATTTCGAATTTCTTGGAAATTGTCAAAGCCAACGGTTTTAGTGATCATTATCATAAATCACATTAATGCGAAAAATTAATGACTTATAATTTTGATCGATAAATTAACTGATGTGATTGTGTCATCTATATTCTTTGTACCAGTTTTATTCCATAATACCATATTTAAATTCTTTCTTGGAAATAAGATTAAATTTTAGATTATAATTTGTATATTTGTATAATTATTAATATCATTCATTATGAAATATGTTTGTGGCCTATGTTTTGTTTAATAATAGTTTTATAAATAACGCGTGCCGCAAATCGGCACAGAGCCGCCGGTGGGCATCACGTCTGCTGCGAACGTTCATTCGAGTGTTGTTAGTTTTGCAAATATATGATATTCATTAGCTACCTTCCCACTCCTATAATGAGTTAGTATCGACATTTGCAATTAGCTAGTTTGAGTTCAGAGACCTTCTGCCAATTATTTCTTGTACATATTACAAGATGTCTTATCCGTCAACTTAGTTAGTGCGTGGGTTTAGAGTAAATAAAATACCAGAGGACTACAAAATTAGACTCAGAAAACTATTGCGTGGTTGAATTGATTTAATTTTTATATTTTTTGAGTTAGTATTTAAATATAGTTTCTGCTTTGATTTTTTTTATTTGTTTCCATATGTCGACAACTTCTCATGAAACTTGCAAAAACATCGTAATTATTTTAATCTTGAATTATTATTGAATATTTTTTAAAAACGTTCATAAATATTTTTAAAAACATTCTAAAAATATTCATCAAGTAAAACATTACGAAAATAACGAATCGGAGTAAAAATGTCAAAAATGCAAGAGATGTAGTCAGTTCCTGCGTTTTGCAGGCACAGCATAGGCGGCAAGTGGACTCTGAGCCGAAAGTAAGGGTCGACAAGCTTGCCAAGGTGTCTAAAAAACCAGGACAGTTTTGGTGAGATTGCTAATTAGTGCAATTCCGCACGAAGAACAAACAATGCCTCCATTTCTACTGGACCATCGTAATAATCCAGAATACTGTATATACTTCTATTGTATAATACATTAGAAATGATCACCAACACTACTTATCATTTACCGCCAACCCTGGTAGCTGCTTTTTGTCTCACTTTAGTTAGTGGCCTTAGCTTTTGGTGGGACTTTCACTTTTTGAAGCTACAATTTTTTTGCTGCTTTTATAGATTTCTTCGGTTCTTTTGCGGCCCAAGAAAAAATATAAAAATCAGTTAAAATTTACACATTAAGAGAAATAGCTCAATTTTATTAACTTTAGTGCCTTTTTTTTAAAGGAGGGCCTCTCAGATAATCAGTTCTCTTGAATACTTGAAGCAATTGTCATTATTTTTGACTATGGTGCTAGAAATGTTCTTTTACGATTACGGATCTAAAGTTTAAATGAACAAAATTATTAAAAATTAACCACAATAACCGAAAATTGGTAAAATTTTTACCAAAGTTCTAGGTTGTACCAAAAGCTCATAATTTTCAAACTACGAGTTATTTTTTTAGTGCGCGTTTTTTAAAAGAGGCCTCTCAGTCAACCAATTCCCTTGAAAACTTGGGGCAATTTTCATTATTTTTGACTATGGTGACAGAATTTTTTTTTACCATTACGGATCTAAAGTTTCAATGAACAAGATTAATGAATCGAATAAAATAATAACCTAAAAATGATTAGATTTTTACCACAGCTCTAGGTTGCACTTAAAAGGTCATAATTTTCAAACTAAGTGAGTTATTTTTCTTCTTCTAGTTTGTTTTAGTTTCGGCTTGGCATTGAGTTCTGGTACACTTTGTATATATGTAAGATTTAATTTTAACACTAAACCTACCAGAGCGGTCAAATGACCGCTTTTGAAACTACTCTATATTGTTTTATGTATAGTGTTCAAAAATTTTATATTTTTTTAGAAATAAACAATAAACCTTTTCTAATAATCAACTAACAATGAAAATTTGAAAAGCGGTCATTTGACCGCCACCGGTAGGAATAGGTATACATAAAATCTTGGTAGGTTAGTGTTAAAAAAGTGTAAAATTATAAATTAAATATGCGAATAATGTTGGAAAATAGCAAAAAGCTACTGATCTTCATACACAAATTGGTCGATTTTTAATTTTTATTAGAACTCTTTATCCCACTCGTATGTATTGCAATATTTCCATATTTGTATACGAATATCGGAGGCTTATTCCCTCTTCAGAAATTTTTGTAAGTAGGCTCTCAATCGCCGGCTATGTATATGTTACTTGCACGAATATAACTTCGTGAGCGAGCGCCTGCTACGGCTTATTATATGTGTTGGGAAGATCTCCAGGTGTTATTTCACATTAAGGATGCAGTAATGATGATAATTCAATGATTTCATAATCTGATTTGCCAGTGATAAGATGAGTACGTTACAAGCACGTACTGCTGAAACAGGTGTTTGCAACCTGAGGCATATCTTACGGGCATTTACAACATTATGAGTCAAGAATTTGTAATCTTGTGCTTATTCACTAATCTCATACAACTGTAATAAATTGTAAAGGCTAGACCATTTGCTTTCAAAGGCGGTTTAGGATTCAGTTATCGTTCCTCCTGAAGGGAAAAGATAAATTTGCTAAAAATTGAATCTACTTCTCCAAATTTAAAACATTGTTTTATGATAATAATGATGTTTTGTAAGAGTTATTATAGAATTTAATTTCTATTACAATTTCAAGTTTCAAGTCATTAAATTTTCATATTGTTGCTAGTAAAATTTCAAATAAGTTTTCATCACAATAGTAAATAGTAATTAAATAGTTATAACTGATGAACTTTTACACTAACTGCGACTCTCCTTCGGGGTATGGAGCAATTTTAAATGTTCTAACTAAAGTTGATACTTTACTAATGAATTTACTTTACCTGGCTGCATTCTGATGAATAATGATTCTGATATATATTTTATAGCCATATCTTTGCACTGCATATTACCATTCATAAGTTTCCAGATGCAAAAAGCCAATGACAACACCTGTTTAAAACTGACGACGCACACATCAATGTATGCTCTCCTGTAAACTGTAGATTAATTAATAAGTTATAATTAATAATACTACGTCAAACGCTTTTACTTGCTTCATCAATCACGGTATCAGTAAGTTGATTTGAAATATAGTAAATAGACATACAAGTACATCAAAATATTGGGTCGACAAATAGAATGGATGCAATTATTTCTCAGGCTTATACTTCTCCGTTTTCTTACAATAATTGATTGCTACATGTTTTACACTTATGCAAATCATAAAGTGATGGACATAAATATTAGTCAGAAATATGAAATTGATTAAAATCAAATAATAATAGTGACTAATGGGCTGCTTAGATACATGTCCTTGGGTTCAGACATTCCAGGACTAATATTATAAGAGTTTCATCTTTCACCTTGCGCAATATGAGTTGATATACACAAACTATATGACTTGGGCTACATTTTTTGTTTCTCAATTAAATATATAAAAAAAATTCTTCAATTAGTTGGTATAGTTGCCACTTCCTATATCTATGTTACATTTGGCTGATGATTGTCCTCAACTAAAGTATTAGTTAAAATACTTAAACAATTAAATTGTAATGGCAACATTATATAAAAAGTTAATTAAATTTGAACTATAATGTACTGCTCATAATCCACTGGTATAGGCGATTAAAGTAAATCATTTCAATACGCATTAATTTATGTTATGGCCCTTATGGAATTATTAATTAGATATTCTTTATTACGAATCTCTGTGACATGATGTAAATCTCAGGAGGTTTTTGTCAATGTTACAATACAGCTCATAAAGCTTGAGACTAACTCACAAACGTACGTGCCTTATCATATTTGCATATTGCACTACGCGCAGAAAATGAGTTTTTGCCATCTTCTATTTTCTAACAATGCGCACGATGCTTTTAATCTGGTGGCTGAGATCAATTTTAAATGAAATGCGATTAATTTTAATTTAAGATATTAATTTAGCCAACACATTCATAAATTATGATTCGAAATAGTGATTCGAAATTGCTCATTGTGTAAAGGAAAAAAATGAAAAGTGAAATAATAAGCATGGACTTGAAGAAAAATAATGGGATGTTTTGCCAACTTGGCCAACTATGTGGCCAATTTTCGGGTAAAATAGAAAATATTATATATTTATATGAATTGGTAGTTACCAGCTTTCGAAAAGCTATGTATTTGTCGTGCAATCAGGCGTTTTATACATAAAATCTAACTTTATATAATAATTAAGTTATTCAATCTTTATCAAGAAAATTGATGACTTACATCAAGTGGCGCTTTTTTCTTCAGTCTACGTCGATATTTAAGTTTAAGTTTCCATATTTAAAAACTGTTATTATTACATCTTTTATGGTAGGTGTGTTCGTGTCGAGATCAGCCAGTTCGGGATATATTTTGGTGCTCCTAAGACAATTTTCAAAAATTTGTTATGAAATTTCTGTATTATTTCAGTATTAGTCCTATGAGCACTGCCCCACAATTGTATTCCATAGGACCAAATTGGTTTGAATAAAATTTTATATAAAAGAAGCTTATTAAATGAGCTTAATTTGGATTGAGTCGTTAATAACCAGTAAAGCTTTTTGGTTTTTATCTCAAGCTGTTGCTTTTTTTTATGTGGATTCGCCAATTAAATTTACTATTTCATCTATTCTTAGCGGATATAAAAAACTGAATAACAGGTTAATTTCCTACAACCATTCCCATTGAAGATTAATAGCGGATTGTTAGTTCTTTATTTCCATATGATATCAATAAATTCCAACTTGATACCTATGTAGAAATCATAGATGACAAGAGTTAACTGCCACAGATTTATGAATCGTTTTTTTTTTATTCATTTTTATCAAACGAAACTGAAGCAGTTTCAGTACACAAATTGAATATGTGATAAACTGAAGAAAGAGATTATAAAAAAATATACATTAAATTGAATAAAAACAAACCAAAAGATGCATTCATTAGTTGCAATTTAACATTCAAATATTTTCCATTTTTTGCAATCGAAGATTTTTATTGTTTTTAATTAACAGACAATTCTATTAATAATTAGGCTATGTTTTATTATTAAAAAAAAAAATAATTTAAAGTCAATTCCTTTACATTTGTTGGAATATTCGACCGGCGCCCTTGATGTGTACGTGTGCATGACATCCAGCAATACGGTTAGAATATGTGTCGCCGCGCTTTGCGGGATTGCGGGAAAATAAATGAATTCATTTCCAGCATATTTTCCCGCTCAACAGATGTGCGAAGTTATATATTATCGCTCGTGTACAGAATTGCTTAATCTGAAACATGCTTCATGATAAGCTGGTTATTCAATTTTGAGATCTTACTTTTTTTGTTACAGATTTTGCGAAAAGATTATTTGATGGAATTAATCGTAAGTGATATTGTTTTAAAACTATTGGCGCATGGCATTGTGCCTAAGGCAAATTTCTGGAACTTTCCTGGAAAAATAATAAATTCAACTAAAATTTATCAATGAGAAATAACAATTGTTTTAAAATCCAAATATTTCTTAATAATTATATACTATTAATTTAATCGTCCTATTTGATTATTAAATCTATTGTAATATAAGTGCTTATATTTGGGCGACGACCTTTATCTATGTTCATCTACAAAAACAAAAACATAATAAACTTACACCGTCGATAAAAACAATATGCTTTTTGAATCACTCTAATGTTCTAACTATTCCTCTCAAAACCCGCTATTCTTTGCACTTTTTGCTAAGTATTTCCGAAAATGCTGGAACTGCCTCCGCAGAAATGTAACTAATTATTCACTCATTCACAGCAAATCAAGTTTTTGTTGAACCATTCTAATCAGTTGTGCCAAAAACTAATCAACACATCTACCGGTCAATCAGAATCGAATGTTTTTTTAATCATTCAAATCGGTTGATCCGATCGGTTTGATATAAAGTAAAAATTTTAAATTAAAAATGCTCATGCGAGATATATTATATACTATTTCAAAGTTAAATATATTGATAAACTATTTCAAAGTCTTCTCCTAAAACTAATTTTAAGATCGATGACTTTGAGCAAA
The DNA here is from genome assembly GCF_003426905.1 of Ctenocephalides felis. Lineage (NCBI taxonomy): Eukaryota > Metazoa > Arthropoda > Insecta > Siphonaptera > Pulicidae > Ctenocephalides > Ctenocephalides felis. Next base: position 45,236,458 of record NW_020536999.1, on the reverse strand, counting down.
AAATGTAGTCTATCTTATTCTGATGATTTGCTCATAATTCTTTCTGATTGCTTTGTTTAATTTAGTGTATGCATATACTTCAACAATAACTAAGCTTTACATATATAGATAAGTTATCGTTGATGTTATTTAATAAAAATTATGAATTAAGGAAAAATACATTTATGTTATATTTTGAAGGGATAATAATTATTGGTTCTCTTCTTGATATGTTAAAACAAACTGTAACTGATCCTTCCCGCTCAATAATAATTCGTTTTACCTGATTCGACCCTTATTGTGTACGATTAAGGGTCGATTTACAAAAGTTTCAAATAAATGTTAGATTTGGTAATAACTTACAAACTTACTTATCTTAATAAAGATCTTATAACATAAAATATTATAATAAATGCATAATTATTATTGACTTATTTCTTTTTTTGGAAAAGATGTGAAATATTTAACGTTTTATTCAAATTTAGTGTTATTTTACTTATCCATGGAATAATAGCAAAAAAGTATTTGGCGAGAGAGCTAGATTTCAATTTTAAAGTATTGAAGCCTGTAGATACAATAATATCTTCAAAGGTTTGAAATTTTGTTATGAGAAAAAATTCAATGTCATCATTATAATTTTTATATCTATTATTTTCGAATACATATTGAATATTATTGAAAATAAACGTGTACGAATAAAAGAGGGTAATCTATTACATTATGTGTAGATTTTTATCTTTTATTTCAAGACTATTACATAACTTATTAACTTCCCGTAGGGTAAGTTATAGTAATCGCAAAAAAATCGAAAATGAAAATTTTTGCATTTCTCGACGTTTCAAAACCTTCTGAACATTTTGGCATACCTTAGAAAAAATGGATGTATGTGTGTGTGTGTGTGTGTGTGTGTGTGTATGTATGTATGTATGTATGTATGTATGTATGTATGTATGTATGTATGTGCGTGTGTGTATGTATGTGCGGATACAAATTTTCGTCGACGATTTCGGGAACACGGATCAACCGATTTGAATAATTCAAAAAACATTCGATTCGTATTGATAAGGAGACGTGCTGATTAGTTTTTGGCAAAGGCAGGTCTAGCCGTTCCGAAGATACGGGGCAAAAAAGTGCCAAGAACGGTACCTCCTTTTTTAAGAGAACGAAGCGTCCGATTTGAATAATTCAAAAAACATTTTACTTGTATTGACAAGATGTAGAATTGATCAAATTTTCATGGTGGCAGGTCTAGCGGTTTCGGAGATCTAATAATAAAAGTAAAAAATAATGCCATTCGGCGGTTAAAAATTATCATTAGACATATGCACATCAAATTATCAGATATTTTATAGAGATTTTAACAATAAGTATATTTTTTTTTTACATTTTTGGGGGTTCCGTACCAATGCTTATGCGTTAGACGGCGGCGCGGCACATGCGCGCTTTGACATTTCGTCTCTATGCAGTTCAAGCAGTGCGATTGCTTTGAAAAAAAAGTTCAGAATTTCCAAAATATGCCAAAATGAAGAAAACATTTTTTTCAAAAAAATTTTTTGTATCCAAAAAAAAAATTTTTTTTCAAAAAAAAATTTTTTTTTTCATATAATTTTTTTTTTTCAAAAAAAAGTAATTTTTTGTCAAATTTGTAGTTTCTCAAATCTATTTTTTTTTAATTAAATTTTTTTCAAAAATGTTGATCGTTTTTAAAAAAATAATAATTTTTGGTACGGGAAGTTTCAGCAATTTGCCTTAAGGCACGATGCCCTAATTGCCTTAAGACAGAATTCCACTTACAGCTAGTTCAACAAAAAATTAGGTTGTATAAACTCCATTACCATAATAATATGATATCTGATACTAGTACTTCACATTTACCTCTGACACCATCTTCAGCCGGTACAAAGAAAAACTAAATGATGATTTAAAAACGTATTGCTTTGTATCTGTTCACCTTGCTGGTAAGTAGATGCACAGTGCAGCCGGGTGAAATAAATTAGCATAGTGCAAAATAGAGAGCAAATGCAATCGCATCAACACAATACACACTCTACCTACTAAAAGGATGCTTGGAATTAGATAGACCTCTAGTGAAAAGGAATATTAGTTGGAAATTTTCTGAGAATCTTTTCTGAGACACGTGGTGTATATTTCACAGGAGGAATAAGAATTTTTGTTGCTCATTAAAATATTTCTTTAGATCCATGAGAGGATAAATGATTTGATCGCGAATGTGGATGTTATGATCTATCACTTTTTGTCCAGTTATAGTATGACTTTGTTCTATAGAATAACTACAGATTATTCTATTTATAAAAAAACCTAAAATGTGGGCTAACTCCACGAGAATATTTAATATTGCCAAGTTGTTTTTGTTGAAAACTCACACACAAGAAATAGTATAACTATTAATCATAATATTTTTAAGTAAAACTTCTAAATCCGTACAAATGCAACGGAAGTGAGTCACGGCATGGTCGAGTGCCAATGATTTGTCGTATTTGTGCGAGGCTTCTTTGTATGCGTGACTTTATACGTGCGTACGTCACCGAAATCGTGAAGCATATTGTTCATTATCGGTTTTTCATATCATTAAATATTAGGTTTTAAGGTTAAATATTAGTACAAATTTCGAGTTAATAAAAAATGTCTGGATCGGAAAAATATTTTATAACTCATAATTAATTATAGTGCAAATAATAAAGCACTTTTTTCATTTAAGGAGAGGTATTCTAGTTTAGAGGCATCAATTTTATGTAATTGTGTAAAAAGGCGTACATTATTTTACTACCAATTTTTTTATAAGTTATTAACTAATGTTTTTAGAAAAGCTTTATTTCTATCAGGTGATAAAGTGGGTGGAGGTCTCATAAAATTGGTATCTGTTCATTCCCCTGTTCTAAGCTCTCAAATTAATCCGCAAAAGAAGAAAAATGTTAATCTACAATAATGTTGCATTCGTATAAACTACGGGCAAGTTAAAAAATATTCGCAAAATTGCGACTGCCTGATAAAAAAAATCAAAACTTTTTTGATACTTCAGAATTTTTTCAAAATAGTAGAAATCGGAATTTAGGGATGAGCAATTCTATAAAAAAGAATCTCTAAAAATTTCAAGTAAATAGGTCTAGTAGAAGATAAGAAATCGTGGGTATCGTATTGAAAAAGACAGTTTCGAAAAAAATGTTTAAAGTTTTGCGGAGAAAGGAAACCGAGGAGGAATACTGTGGTCAAACAAGCACATCTTCAAAAATAATAAAAATTTAGAAATATTTACTAGTACACATATTATTGAATAGTCAAAATTGATTTCTTAAAACTTCTAGTCTAGAATACCACCTTAATGAAAAATTAAATGTTTGTAGTTCACAAATTTGGTTAAATATGTAATATCATTATAAGCAAGCCTTCCTAAAGTACAGTGTAAAATTTTGCAATGTAAAAAATTAGATTATATATAAGGGGGCGTCCATCAATCACGTGAGGCTTTTCAGGTGAGGGGGGCTTGACAAAAAATCACAAAAAATTAAGTGGGGGAGGGAGGGGTCTAGTAAAATAAAACGTGTATTTCTTTTTTGCCTAAATTATAAAATTTTTGTGTTCAACAAACCTAGAATGCAAGTGAACCACCCAACAATTTAATATCGCGTCGTTGTTCAAGTTGATATGGCACTGGTAATTAAATCAAAAATAAAATTTATGCTCCTACCGTTTTCCAATAACATAGAATTCTATTTTAATATGTATTATCTATCATTTTATTTACATATGTAAGAATTTTCACCAGATCTGTGATTAATAGGCGCACATGGTCTACCTGAGTGCGATACGATCTTGTTACATCGAGGAATAAGATAAATGATTGCAACGAAAAGCAAAGCAAGAAAAGGAAAACAATCACGAACAAAATCGTTTAATGCGATTACTAAGATTGCGGAAAACTGAAAATAGTGGAAAACTTTAGATACGTGTCGAAAGTAACCCAAGATTGCATTGCGATTAAATTACGTGCAAGGAAAATATTTGCTTTGGAAAATAGAGTTTAATTGAATCAGGCTGTATTTGTACATAATGTATGTTTATTTTAAAAATATAATTCAATTACTTTCTATCGGATGTAAACTAAATAAACTAAGACAAAACACATAAGACGTATCAAACAAACAACTATCGTACCATGTTCAATAAATATCCAGTTAATTCCTAATTATAGAAATGTGTTTTTTCTATTTTTCTGAAATTTGTTATTTTACCCAAAAGGCGAAGTAAAATGGAACAGCCAGGAGGCAAACAGATTTAATGTTGTATTTTAATTTTGATTAAGTATATTATCTTTATCTGGTAATCTGGAATGTTCATTAGCAGAGCCGTTATTCCGACTTTTATTTATTACTTGTAGAATTGTAAACTAAGTTTACATTTCTATTTACTATTTTTTATTGTTTTACATCTTTGTCAGGGCAAAGGTCCAGTTGGTCTTTTTTACCTTACCATCATGTAAGCTACTACGTAAAAACATCTATTGAATTACATCTTATAAAACAATTAAATAACGTACACTCAAAAATTATATTATGGTATGGTAAACTAAACAACAGTACTCACAATAAAAAAAATAACAACGAAAGAAAATACTTTGAATATTTTCAAACATGAGCGTTTATCTTCTGATAGCGACGTTGCTTGATTTAGGGCGATGGCTGATTACACATCTTTTTCCCTCTACTTTCAAATATTGTTGTTAAAAAATTCCTAACTTTATATGTTTTTGAGATATTAGTGGTAAACCTTCTTTTTACCCGTTGTCTTTTAAACCCCGCTCTACCCTACGTAAAAAACGTTAATACAAATCTGAAGTATTCAATGACAATAGAGACCTTACCATCCTCTTAGAAAAATAATAAACCTTAACATATATCAAGTACATGTATGACATATGTTTCTTTTATACCTTCTTGTGTGATGGTATATTTTTTATTGAACATTATAGTGTTTCATTTCGGAATCTTTTGATATGCATTTTTAATTCGCCCTTGAAATGATGATGAATAAAGTGTTTTGTCATGTCCCCTCATGATAGTCAACTTATTATCCTTGCAAACGTATTTATTTTATTAAGGCTATTTATTGCGAGCGCATGCAGTAGCTGTGATCGTAAACTATTGTTAGCCGATTAGGTATGATGAATAATGATTTGCGTTCTTTACTTCAGTTTGACCTTAATCAAATGTTTATTGAGATCTATTTCGAGTTGGATTGTAAATATTTGATTACCTTACACTGATCATAGATAATTAATTTTTATTTAATGCGTCTATTACGTTTTTTTAAATAGGGGAGCTAGGGGCATATTAAAACATTTTTGTTTTATATTTTTACGAAATAAAGATGGACAGATGCTGCTACTATTTCTCTACCAAATCAAGTAAAAATAATTCTACAAATATTGTTTTTTAAGTCACAATTCTGATAATTAACTTCCCGTAGGGTAAGTTTTATTGTGATCGTCCAAAAATCGAAATTGAAAATTTTTGCATATCTTCACGTTTTGAAGGTTTCTAAACCTTAGAAAAAATGAATGTGTGTGTGTATGTATCTATGGATACAATTTGCCTCAAGGCACAATGCCATACACCACTAGTTTTTAAGAAAATCGACTTATTTAAGAAATTCTTGTCATAAAATATTGCAAAATATAATTAATACAAATAAAATATATAATGTCTCCTGTAACGCAATTTACATGTGTCCACATCTTACAAACTATTTATTCCTCCTAATCTTTTCACTTCAATCTGTATGTAATTCTTCCTGTACGTTACAACTAGCCCCAAGGTTTTGTCTCAACTAGCCAAGGTGTGATTTTTTACATTAATCAAGACAACTATATGAACATTTTAGCAATCACAAAAATTGTTACACATTATCAATGATGATGCGAAATAAGATTTAATGAATTAGTCGATAATATCAACGTAATCCCAAATTTTATTATAGTACAATATCGAAAATGACGGACCTGCACAGTTCTGTATATTGCGTTGGTCTACGGGATAGTAACTACGACATTATTATGTCACATCCAATCGAAATAATAAATATTTTAATATCGTTCAAGATCCTATTGAAAAACGCCTGTTACTACTTACCCCTGTTACAACAAGCTCCTAGCTCTCCTACTATATTTCATAGTTTTTAGCGCATTTGTCACGATTTAATAGAATTAACTTTAGTATGTTATTGTGAAAAATAGTATTTAGTAATTATTGTCGTAAATTTCATTTGGGTTTCGAATTAATGATATTAGAATCTTCCTTTTGTTTGACTATCTATTATTCTGATTATCAATCATATAAATTTTCCATAAAAATTAATGCATAGTAATTTTATTTATAAAGTACTAATTTTTGAAATCTTTTTAATTATTTATTTTCTATATTTATTTAATTGCTTTTAATTCAAATAATGAAAAAATGTGTTCTATTTGCTGTTACTTACTTTAAATGAATATATAAATCTTTTTTACTTAAGTTGCACTTTTATTATAATGAAGACCAGCCCGATGATAAATTACGATGGTGTAAAAAGGTTGGCAACTTCTGTCAAAATTAGATTATCAAATAATTCACTTAATAGTCTTCCAAGAAGCATATGTTCTAGATCATAATGAGTTTCTATATTGTTTATTTAATATACATCATCATCCAGCCCGTCAGTCATCGGCATGTATGCATTTCTCCGTATTTCGAGATTCAGTTCTGAATGAAAGACGCTCATCAAAGGAGTGTTTGTTACCTTTTTCTATACCTATACAAACGAAAGATTTGTTTGTTTATAGAAATTTGTAACAAAAATACACGATCCGCCTGGCGACGATGGAATGAAAGAAAAACTAGTTCTTTGCATTTGTTAAACATGGGCCATTAATCATTGTCTGATCGTTCCTGGAGTTATTTTTTGACTAGGTGAAGATTTCCATACACATTCATATAAATGAGAGTTGAGAGATTAACTTAAATGTTTTCAAATCTGAGCCAAACAAAATGGAAATATGTGCCAAGCTTTTATAAAGTACAAATAAATTAGTTTTTGCAAGGACTTATAATATGCAAGCGTATAATATGACATTTATTTTTATTTGAATAACATAAATAAATTTATACGTTATTTATTATACAATTGTTAGATTTATTTAGATATTTTTTATACACAAATACTTTACGAATAGAGAAAAAATTAAGTTCTTATTATTTTTCTTTATATACAGTAGTGATAACTGGGGTAGTGCATTTATCACGTGATCAATTTTTAAGGATTTTTGTATTTTTATTCTCTTAGTGATATTTATAATCAACCCTTCTCTCCTCCACTCAACATCAAGTGCACGTTTAGTACCTACCTAAAATCAATCGTAAAATTTTTGTTTTTTTTTTAAAATATTTTCGATGTTTTAAAAAAATATTTTCGATTTTTTTTTAATTTAGTTAAAAATTAATATACTTAATAATAAACTGATAATTTCTGTATATTACATATTAATTGATTCGTGTAGAGTTCCTTATTGACGTACACAATTGAAATAGTTTTTTATGTTAAAAGTAATTAAATAAGTATTTATATTACGAGTTAATTTAATAAGCAGTAGTTAATGCATCATATAGAACGATATATTTTGTATTAAATTATTATGCACACATTAATTGGTTTGTGAATTAATTTATTAAATTAAAATAAACCGTTTTAATTCATTTTTTGGCTGCTTATAACTTAATATAATTGTAATAAAAAGATATATTATAAAATGAAATAAATAACATAGAATTGTATTATCAAAAATTGGTAAGCCTACGTACTGAGGCAAAGTGCTGTAAGCCTGATTTTTTTTACCATACATTTATCTTTTAAAACAGACTTTTTGTGCAATTTATCCACTCTAATATTTTTTTATTATTATTAATAGAAAAATTAATTAATTTTTAATTAATAGAAAAATTAATTAATAATTAATTTACCAATACTTTGGTATTATGTTAACTAAAAAATAATAGCAACACCCAGCGGAGAATCTGCTAAGAATATTATAACAATATAACATACAATAATAAAAATAACAAAACAAAAGTAAAAAAACTTAATAAAATATAGCAAAACAAAAGTGTTTAAGTTTAACTGGACTAAATTAGGTTTTGTGGCAATTTGCTCTCCAACCTGGTTGGCTAGTCTTCCAGGTATACTTTACTGGCCAGTTCATTAAGATGCAAGTCAATTCTATTTTTGTATTTAGATTATGCTCTAATATGAACGATTTTTTAATATTTTATAAATTGTTTAATTTTGTTTATAGTAAGTAATAGTCCAAAGTAATAATCCAAATGATTTGATGTTAAAAATACATACATCGTGCTATTTTCTCCTGGACGTGTATGGAGTCCTTTACCAGTGAGCTATTAGCCCGGCACAGTGGCAGGCGCTGATAAATTCTACGGGACGCGTCTAAAATAAAATTTCTATTTTCCAATTGTTAGTCTTGTGTCTGTGTATTTTCTTGGTTGTTGGGCCATTCAGGTTTTTTTCTTCTGGAATAAATCTGGATAAGTCGGAAGCAATTAACTACTTTTTATCTCTGACAAGAATTAATGAACTATGTACGTTTTCTTATGTCAACTAATTTCTAAATATATTATGCATAGCACGCTTCATTATTTTTGAATGTTTGAACATTTGTTTCGTTTGTGGAGATTTAATAAACTATTTGTCTTCTTATACTTGCAGATTGCAGTAGTTAGATTGGACATTTGTTATGTTAATAGGATCTTCTATATTGAAAAGTAGCACAATTTTTTATATTACATGAAAGAAATTGATCAGTAGAATATTTAATTAGTTAAGACAGATTATCATTTTTGCGTTTGTTATTTGCGTGTCTGGTGTGTATCGCAGAGCAAAATATAACCGAACAATTTATTGCTTCAGTTGCCAGGAATATTTCTTACAATTCCCAACTTTAATTCAATTATTTGTTTCGGACTAATGAATTTTCTTCGTGAACAATTTATGAAAAGTTCGTAACAATTAAGAAAATTTATCGAAGAAAAACTTGGACGATTGATAATATTTTGGTTTATGCGCCCAAGTTGTTAAACGACATTATTCGCATCATTAACTCTATTCTGGGAAAAATAATATTGTGTAATTGGTTTCGCTTGGATAAACTCTATAATTTCATATCCGAATTCTGTTTATTTAGTAGAGATTGTTTGTTTAGAAATTTTTATCCTGAACATATATATTCTATGGCAATGTAGTATCTTCAAGGAATGAACCAAGGTTTTAGTAATATGGCTATTTAATGTAAATTACCAATAAACTTTCTCATATACTACTAATTGTTATTTATCTTTAGAATAGCAACAGAATATTGATGTTCATGGTTGATTGTAATGACTTGTAAAAACTGCTATGTTTTTCGCTTTAGGATAGAAACTCCCCCCCCCCTCTCACTTGCCTAATATTGATCATTCGTAATTTTTTAACAGTGATGAATAAGTATTGAAATTTGATGGAGAAACATATCGAGTTTATACATTTATTAATTTAATTTACCATAACTAACTAAAGTAACTAATAAGTAACCGTAAGCTTGACATCCCATGATCCCATAGACTAGTGATTCCCAAAGTGGTCCACATAGACCCCCAGGGGTTCATGGCAACATTCAAGGTGTTCAAAATTTGGGGGTCCACGAAATAAAAATGGGGGTCCACGGAATATTTAGAAATGATTTAAACTTTAAATGTTAGTATTGAGCACGGAGCCAGCCACCCGTCAACCTCGCATATCTTAGAAACTATTGAATGTTCCAACTTTAAATTTTGGTCAAAATCTTGGTAAAGTTTAGTAACAGTGTGTGTCAAGTTTCATCAAAATCGCAAATCGCATTTTTGAGAACATACCATGTGTTTAAATGTTAGTTTGAGCGCGGAGCCAGCTACCCAACAACCTCGCATATCTGAAAAATTATTGAATGTTTCAACTTCAAGTTTTTATCAAGTATTTAGTAAAGTGTAGTAACAATGTGTGTCAAGTTTCATCAAAATCGAATTATGCATTTTTGAAACCATACAATCTGTTTCAATACCTACCAGTATTGAGAGCGGAGCTAGCCACCCATCAACGTCGCATATCTTAAAAACTATTGAACGAATCAACTTTAAATTTTCGTCAAATATTTAGTAAAGTGTAGTAACTATGTATGTCATGTTTCATCGAAATCGAATTATGCATTTCTGAAAATGTACAATCTGTTTCAATACCAGTATTGAGAGCGGAGCTATCCACCCATCAACCTCGTATATATTAAAAACTATTGAATGACCAACTTTAAATTTTGGTCACAAAAATTAAAAAGAAGAAGAATATGAATTGGGCTCCAAATTGCTACCCCTTTTACTATATTCTTTAGATCTGTTTTCTAGCGACCATAAACCGATCTCAGATCTCAAAAGGATGCTTGCTGTGAAGAAACTTTTACCAAATTGTGAGATGATAGCTGAATTTTGTGGCAAAGTACAAATCGTACTAAAAAAAATGGTTTCGAAAAGTTTGAAGTTTGCTTTACTTTTTATATCGTCTTCGAAGAAACTGTATTGCATAAAAAAAGAAATTTGGCCAAAAATTGTTTTTCTTAGTTATCCTACAGATTTATTGAATGATGTGAAATATATCGTTTCCAGATATTTGATGGGTAGTTGTAATTTTAGTATCAAAAATTGCGAAGATTCGATTTAAAGCTATACTTTTTTAGAAAATTGATTTTATCACCAGATGGAAATCCGTGGCTGTTCCGGCGAAACTGGTATGTGTGGTCACTTTAATATAGGGGGTCCATAACAAAACAAAAAACATTGCAAGGGGTCCACGGCACAAACAAGTTTGGGAACCTATGCCATAGACTTTCGGGAATCGATATAGATCACTCATAAGCGGATATAGTTGCTTATAATCCTTTATTTTCGTGACTTTTTTTATTTTTGTAAGTTAGTTGTTTGAAGGATCTTATGATAGTTAATGATTTTGTTTTTGTTTGACTATGTCTGTATTTACTATTAAATCATGCCTCTGTACAATGTAACCATCGTATGCAAATAAAGCTCGCTATACTAGAAAGTGCAATTAATTTCACCGGCAACACCCGGCAACAAGTTGTCTCCGAGATTAGCCTTAATGTTCTCTCTAATGCGAGCCATGCCGCGGAGTCAATGACTTATCGCTATAGCCATGAAATTTGGCCGAACATCAACTGAAATAGACTAGAAAAACTATTAATCGTTCGAAATATATTTGTGGATCTGATGAGACATAGCTTAGTTATTCAGTTCGGAGCAATATACATTATGTCGAAGCGATTCGATGTTACGAAATGGCATGACGGCTTGGGCTTTGTCACGACTTATGGTTACGACTAGGAATGTTATCCTTAATTCATGTATCTTAATTCCCCGCATAGTCCGGAATAGAAGAATCTGAATTTGGATATAACTTCCGTTTCAACTCTGTTCTAGGAATAGATCGTATATATCGCTCAATAACAGACAACGGATTTTATTTGAACAACTTAATTAAATGACTTCATTACAATTCATATATGTATTCCATATAAATTTTAGCAAGCTTCTCTAAGTGCTCGACAACTTCAGTACAGTATTAAGTGGGTCTTCTAATTTGTGAAAAGCTCTAAAAATGCCAATATCTGTACTATAGTTTTTTACAAGTTATTAATGATTTCAGAGTATAGAAAAAAACTAGTGGGGTGCATGCCATCGTGCCTCAAGGCAAATCGCTGGAAGTTCCCGTACCGTAATTAAAAATCTTGGTACGGAATCCAAAAAAAATACACATTATGTAAATCTCTATAAAATATCTGATAATTTGATGTGCATAAGTCCAATAAGCATTTTTGACCGCCAAATAACATTTTTTTAGCTTATTTTTATTGAGAGTCCATAACCGCTGGACCTGGTTTCCCAAAAATTTAATCAGTTCTTCACCTGAATTATTAAAATCGGACTCTCCGTTCTCTTAAAAACTGAGTTACCGTTTTTTTGATGGTTGATCCGTCTCATCCGTCTTCCCGAAATAGTCGACGAAAATTTGTATCCGCACACACACACACACATACATCCATTTTTTCTAAGGTATACCAAAAAGTTCAGAAACCTTTGAAAGGTAAAGATATATCAAAATTTTAATTTTCGATATTTTTGCGATTACTACGGGAAGTTAATCAATTAAAAAAGATCATAAAGTTTCAGTTCTACATGGGGATGAAATCTAAAAGAATATAAAGAATACAAAGCATATGTGTATATATAATATAAATATAGAATAATGGCGCAATAGTATGACTGACCGAAAAACAAATTTCACAACTCTTTTTGGATAATCTAGATTTTATTAAAAATAGTAAAAATTTTGGTATGAGCGTAGTTCATATTGCAGAGAAGTCTATAAACAAGATCTTGTGAAAATTTTAAGAAAATCGATCCAGTAGAAATTGAGAAATGGTGCGTATGGAAAAAGACACTTTCAAGAAAAATGCGTTATATTATTTCGGAGGTAGGAAACAAAAGAATATTATTGTATTGTATTGTATTAATTAATTTGCCTTAAGGCACGATGCCATGCACCACACTAGTATACAATTTATTATACAACAAATTAATTTTTTATAAATGTTTGTGCAGACCGTCGCAGCTTTATTGTACGTTGTAATAAATTCTCTTCAATATTATGCAATTTTCAATATCACGTGCACTTGCTCTCATGCATTATCAGATAAATCGACAATACTTACAATTGCTTACAAAGTTTCAAGGGATCAAGTGGCGTTTGACACAGAAACTTTGAGTCTCTTTATAACGTGGAGGTGAGCTGTTAGCTATAGCTTCTCTTCTCTCCACAGTATGCGATAACGACATTATATAGGTACCTTCTCTCCAAGTTACCGAACTTCCGAGCTATGATGATCCACGTATTCTACTACATAACGATTTGCCTTATGAGAATATCCATGGAGCTTACTGCAGCATTCCCGCAAAACCGTATAAACTCGTGGAACGTACCCGACCGGGAGTTTAAGCAACCACCCTCTCTAAAGTCACCTATAAGGTTGGAGGACATCGGTCTACTGGGACGAATAATTAGTTATGGAATCAGTTTTTGGCTTAAATAAAACTAAAGGGAATATGCTGGAATTTTGATATTTAGGAAAAACTATTTAGTTAGTAAATTATGCAAGTTATATATTGTCCTAATCTAGGCATATGCTGATTGCATAATTCTTTCACGACATTATTTATTGGAAATGATTGTTGGGTATATAGCTGGAAACTTTAGTTTAACATGGAAATTCAATATTTTTTAAATAACAATATTTAAAAAAAATAGTGCGCGTAATGTTTACACGCGATTGAAGTAAAACTTATTTGCTACTATACAAGATGGCATTTAAGTAAAAATGAATACATCATAAAACGATTTTGAATAATGTTTATTAGTACTATGATAACTCTTGTGATGCACACATTTATTAGTGTCAACCATTATACTCATTTATATAATGATAAATTATAAATTATATATTTTATAATAGCATTAAAAATATGTATAATATTTAGAAACAATAATGTAATTAAAGTCATACTTCAAATATGACATGATCGGTTTGTCATTGTAATTAGCATTTAGTAATGAATATTCATTAGAGAAATGAAGTAAATGCTGATTATTAAATTCTATAATATTCGTTCACACAGCAAATTATGTTAGATAATACCTAAACAAATATTATTTTCGCAACTTCACTCATCTACAAGATGTGTTTGAAGAATTTCATGTAATTAAAATTAACATACATTCATTGACTGCTTGTATTTTTTTTTACTTTTTCGCTGGCGATATAATCTCATTCTTTGAACAGCTGTAATATCTGCCTTGCCTAAAAATATTTTTCATTTTGATATCTTCAAAGATATTTATACTACGGATAATATATAAATAATTTCTAATCCATCTTCTGATTTAGGCATTTGTATTAAATCAAGATTTGTACTACGATGTAATTTTAAAATGTTTATTTATCTATGCCGATGTCCTTGTTGGTATCGGTACGCATACAACGCTGATGCCGTTACGCATACAACGACAGATCTATTCACATACACGACGACTAATCACAATCGACCTGTACAGAAATTATATCATCGAGAGCGAATGACGAATCATTGGCCCTCGACTCTTATCTGCCGTAACGCACTTCCGTTGCACTTGTAAGGATTTATACCCTAGACGCGCCTAAAGAAGTTTTACTTCAAAAAGCTCATGAGTTTACTTCAAAATTGATCTACCCAACAACTGCCTCGTTTTGTACGCTTATGACATCAGCTCCATATTTTGCAGAAACCGATATCCTTATCAGTGTTACATCAGTATTATGATGTCAAACTATTTATGGCATGTGCTTTTAGTTAAAAACAAATGTATGTTCTCACAAAATTTTGAAATCTTTGGAAATGTAAACACTTCACACCGGCAACACAATTAATATGTTTTTTGAATAATTCTAATCGGATGCTCCGTTCTATAAAAAATGTCTATTGTTTGAATTTTTCGCTCTATCTCTGAAACGATTAGATCTGCCTTTGACAAAAACTAATCAGCACATCTCGCGAATAATCTAATTGGATAGTCTATTTGTTTTGTCAAAAATTAATAAGCACGTCTCTTCTAATTCGAATCGAATGTTTTTCGAATCATTCAAATCGAGCTCCCGAAATCGTGTTTGAAAAATTCAATCTAAAAATCAAAATATACATACACAAATACATACATATGCATAAATAAATTTTTTCTAAGGTATGTCAAATGCTCAGAAATCTTTGAAACGTAAAATTTTTATAATTACTATAATTTACCCCTCAGTAAATTAATAAACTATACACGAAACTTGCAATATATCATACATTTCGGATACATAGCGCAGCAAAAATTTTTGATGATCACTGCAATAGCGCACCTGCTGCAATTTCTCGAAGTACTTCAACCGAGTTCTTAGAAAATACAAGCTCTATGTGTATCATGAGAATAAAATAAAATTTATAATTCAGAAAGTATTATTATATCTGAATAAAATTGTATATTGATTTAATTATTTTTATGCCTACTATAAGGCATGTTTTATTTTATATTAAAAATCAATTAATCAATTTCATTGTCTCTGCTCTATTCACTGTTCAATGAATAGTTTACTATAAATAGTATTATCATCGCTCAATTGTCTTTAAGCGTTTCTTATACGTCTTACGTAATTTTCTAGACATTGCTGTGTTTAAATAGAGTTTTATCGGCAATTTGCGGTCGCCACAATAAAAAATGTACGAGGACGCATAATAAGTTTTGACATGCAATTCTATTACATATCGATTTTAGATTAAGTCACTGATGGAAGTAATATATCTATTACATGTCGATTATATGTCGTCGATTTTTATCATTTTATTTATAGAAAATGCATGGTAATATTTATTGAACTGTGATTTTGATTGATTTAACTGATATTTATTGCTTATGTGCTTAGTTTTTCATATAAAAAATCAGAACTTGCAGTTTATTATATGGACAGATGTTGACAGAAAAGTTAAATAACATGATACAATTGTTGAATATGGTATAACATATTATGATTTAAGGCAAATACGGACAAAATGGTATATATCGACAAAATGACACAGTGGGTTTATTTAAAAATTGTCCAGTTTTAATAATGTTTCTGCGACTGTATAATATAGAGAAAGTTATAAAAATAAATAAACATGCCAGATTGAAGCCAGATGTAGAACATCATTGTCAGTCTTGTAGAAGTAATTAGTTCAAACTTATATAGAGCTTTCAACAGTTTATTTTGAGAGTGGTTGTGTCTTTTTATGGCAGCCTTATTTATTGTTATTTGCACTTCTTTCTGTTAAAATCAATGAATTTACGCCAATACTAAGATAATACGAGTAATTACGATCAATTTTATCAGGTGCTTGATGAAATTTTTTTTATTTATTTATTTTTATTTACTTCAGACATACTTATGTACAGTGGTGGATCCAGCTTTGGCGCCAATATGATTAGAAAATCTTTAAATTTTAGGAGTCTTTGACTCCGCCGTAAATTTTAGGAGTCTTTGACTCCGCCGTTCGTCTATAATAATTTACATATTGATGTTATAAAATGTGTTTGGTTACAAAATACATAAATAAAATCATTATGAAGTAATTTTTTTGCTGAATTAGTGTTCTATCTAAGTCTTAAAACAAGCTCAGGGGGAGGTCATGACCCCCGTAACCCACCCCCTGGATCCGGCACTGCTTATGTAATGGACCAAATAACATACTACTATTTTGCAAGCACCAAAGGGTAGTTCATTCAAGGCCCAAGAAAGGGAAAATTAAAACCTGTTAAAGGTGATCGGCTTTTAACTTCTATTTTAACTACTTCTAAAAGCAGACCAACGAATTCACCGATTAAAACAAGACTTGTATTTATAGCAAAGACCTTTTTTTCACCTTTAAGTCCGGCTAAGACTGACTTGAATGTATGCCTTGGGCTCATGCTTTTATGTGCTTATGTCCCAAGAAGGACCGATTTATTTGTAAACTATCTTCTTGAAAATTTGCATCTCAGTATGTTCTTAGCTTATATGTCATTTTGTCCGTACTATATGGACAATATTTTCGGAATTGTTTGCATATTTTCCTAATAAATATGTTACTGTAGTTTCTACTTAATTAAAATACTACATTACTAGTAGTTAATAAACTGAAGATGAGTAGAAACGATAATACTGGTTATAATATTAAATGAATAAATATTACTCAAATACTAAACACCATGCGATTTGGTTGTCCTTCCCCTATAAGTTAAAACCGAATTTTCCAAAGACAATTCTGTTAATTTTATATTGTTTGGAAGCTGATTATTTGATAAACTTCATGATCCACAAACATATACACCTCAATCTTTTAATATTTTATGTGCATTTGAAATTAGTTACGTGTTGATCTATATCAAAATATTTGTCTAAACTTTATTGTTCAATAAGTCATTAATCCTCTTATCGGTGAATCTACAAATAGAGGCATCTGCTTTCAACAATAAGACATATTATCATGTTGCTCATTTTATAGCACGTTCTATGTTTATTGTACCCAATGAATAGATACATACAATATGATATTATGCACGGATTCACGTCTCCGCCCCTAAATTACACGCTTAGGGCACCCCGCGGTAGAGCAATCGCTCTAGTAGTGGCTTCGTCCCCCTAGACAATAGCAAAACATTTGTGGAAAAAAGTTGTGATTTATTCTTCTTATTCTGTGAGTTATTACAAAAAAAATCGACATGTGTGCGATGTGATGCCGATACCGGGCCGCGTTTTCGGCTCATATATTCCCAATTTGTATGAATATCACGCGGAATATTGGAGCGCGATCCTGGTAATAAAGGCGTTGCGGGAAAATATTATTCAATTATATTTGAGTTACGTGAGAAATGAAATTTACGACTACGGCATTTTATGTTTGGATCAGTTTTTTCAACATTTGGACCGAACCGTTCACTGGATTGTAAACAAAATATTATTTATTACTATGTGGAAAAAAATATTCATATTTCGAAAACCTTTAGAATTTGATTCTATAAATGATTTTTTTTTTAATTTTTAACTTACTGTAGGGTAAGTTATTGCAATCGTCCAAGAATCGAAATTGAATTTTTTTACATTTCTTCATGTTTTGAAGGTTTCTGAACATATTGGCATACCTCAGAAAAAACGGATGTTTGTGTGTATGTGTGTGGGTATGTGCGTGTGTGTATGTATGTATGGATACAATTTTTCATCCACGTTTTCAACCGATTTGAATGGTTCAAAAACCATTCGATTCCTATTGATGGAGAGATGTGCTGATTAGTTCTTGGCAAAGGCAGTTTCAGCCAATTCGGAGATACGGAGCAAAAAGTTCAGAAAATAGAAACCGAGATTCTGAGATAACGGAGTATGTGATTTGAATTATCTCAAAAACGTTCAATTCGCAATAACAAAGGCAAAATTCAATTCGCAATTGGCAAAGACAGGTCCAGCCGTTTCGGGGATACCGAGCTAAATGTGCAAAAAATAGCAGTTTTTGAAATAACTAAGCGTCTGATTTGAGTGATTCAAAAAACTTTCTGCTTGTTTTGACAAAATAATTGATTTTTGAAAAAAAATATTTTAAGTTTTTTTTTCCAATTTTTTTTTGTATATCGAAAATAATTCAGGTTTCAATTTTAATGTTAGCTAAAGTTCTAAAGCTCATTTATATACTTTAAATAAAAAAAATTAACTTTGTAATTCAGTTTAGACTAATATTAGACAATGTTACAGTATTTATAATAATCTATATGAAAACTTAATATTTAATTTAATATTTCTCGAACATATTTCGTTACGGTACGGAAAGTTCCAGCAATTTGCCATACACAACTAGTTTCTAAACTAGTTGCAAAGGATTATCTTGTGCTTTGATATAAGCATTTAGAATTTTATGAACAAAAACTTTATGAAATGCATTTTTAGCATAATAAAGATTATTTTTTCATTAAAAAATTATATAACACTACTTATTTATTGAAAAAATATATAACTAAGTAAAATACTTTTTATGTAAACAAGCTTTGTTTCAAATTAATTGAATCTACAAAAAGAAAAATATATTCAGTCTAAAGCAGGGCTTCTTAAACTATGGGTCGCGTAGAAAAATATTCTGGGGTCTCGAGAGATTTTCATGTCAAATATTTACTATAACATATCGTCTAGATTTTTGCATGTTTTCTAACAAATTTTAAAACTATATTTTCATATATGTTATATATTGTTAAAATTCAATAGAAAATAAATAATAATAAATAAATAAGTTCAAATGGTAATTTAATGGCAATCTTTTATTTATATGTTTTAAAAATTGTACTGAAAACGTTTCAAATTACAATATTATCTAGTAAATTTTTTAATCATCTATGAAACACGCAAATTTTTTTTTTCCATAAGATTAGTTATTATGATGTAGATAGTTTATGGAATATCTTTTTTCCAACTAAACCAAATGTCTAAAATTAGCTTACAAATGGCTCTATAAGTGGCTTATAAGCCTTTCTTTTTGTAAGTATGTTAATATCATTTTATTCATTCAAAAATTAGGATCATCTCAAATTTTCTACCATTGCTTTTTTTCCATTCGTATCATTATAGCGCAAAGCGTGCAATCTACCCGATTTGATGGAGAATGAGGAGATAGGCTTGCATCAACGAATTTGACAAATTGGCCATTTACGTAGGTCACAGTGCGAATCGCATATTTCAACGCGAACTAGGGAAAACTTTTGCAATATTAATATATTATTAACGTGATTTATTATACAAATCGGCGTTTTTGATTATTTCTGCCTCCGTATGTGTTTTGCGATCCGGCATGCGTTTCACGTAGCTCAGTTTTATGGAGAGACGGAAACTCAAAATCTGTTGGAAGGATCATCGTACATTTATTGCCACATTGGGAGCGTGTAACAGTACCGAAAATAGATATTTTTGATTTATTTTAAAAAAAGTACAAATAAATTTCTAAATGTAATTATGATACTGGTACTCCAATATAAATATTAAGTTTGATGAGTTTGGGTTCAAAGGTAAAAATATGCGAATTTTCAATGGAATGTTGGACAAGAGTGCTTTCACATATTTTCACCTTTAAACCCAATATTTTATATAGAGAGGATTGTACTTTTAAAAGACTTTTTTCTGAAAGCAGTTTAATCTTTTTGAATTCGTCAAATTGTGTTAATAAAAGATCAGATCATAATATCATTCATGACTCGTATCTAAATTTTTTAAACCTAATTAAAAACAATTTTTCCTTTAATAATTTTTGGGTATATATAATATATATACATGTATATGTGTTGTAGTATATGCACATCCATATATGTGCTTATATGTATGTTTTTATATATACACTATATACATGACTTGCGTATATGTCCGTGTGTATAATTGTAGGTACATGAATATATAGATATATGTATGTATGTGTATGTAGGTGTGCATATTCATGTGCATGTATATATACATAATATTTCTCAACATTTGCTAAAGCAATAAATCCTCTTTTTTCGTAAATTACCAATACAAGAGCCATAAAAAATCATTTTTGCCTAAAATTCCGTACATATCCTTTACATCTGGTCAACAGAACTCCATATCAGTGCGTTTAAGTCTTGTGTAGTCGTAACATCTATAAATATCCTCCAAAAAAATCGAGTGTTTTCAACAAAAAATATTAGTGATATGTATATATAAATTATTACAGGTAAATAATGTTTGCTTCTTAATTTTATATAAAACCTTTTTTAGTTAATTTTTATTGCTCTTTACACCGGTGCATAATCCATTCTTTTATATTTTTTTCTAATTAATCTGTAATGACCATCATTAATTAATGTTAATCAATAGTGTTTAAAAAACATTGTATTTGACAGAATAAACCTGATGATGGAACGTACCTAGTTCCGAAACGTCGTTATTAAACATCTTCAAAAAACAGATTGTTTTTTATTATTGGATTTACTGTTCGGAAAAGAAACAATCAATATATTGAAAAAATCCAGGACTTATCTGGTGAATATATATATATATATATATATATATATATATATATATATATACAGGGTGTCCCAGAACTCAACGTAAAGCCAAAATGATGCGATAGTATAGATCGTTAGCTGTTCTGAAAAAAAAAATAGATTTTTTTTTCATCTCACTTCCTTTGAAAATTGTGAGCTTCTAACTGCAACCTAGAGCTTTGAGAAATAGTGTCAATTTTTAGGTTATTGTGGGCAATTTTTGCAGATAGAGATGTGGAACTAACTATTTAAGCATCCATTAATTATACTTATTTGTGATGATTTTGGTATTTAGTACAATATAATTAGAAACATATCAAGAGCCTGCGTGAAACAAAAACATTTGAGTGCGTTAACAGTTATTCGACTTTTTTCGTTTTTTTACTCGTTTTTTACTCGTTTTTTTCTTTTATGTATAATTATCAAATAATTATATTTTACAATCCTAATCAAATGCGCCAGCTTTTGATGCCAACCCACTTCAGCATATTTTCAAATTATTTTTTTCAAATGAGGATTTCTCAAAGTTTTTTAATTCATTTTAAATTTTAAAGTTTTTAAACTCATAGTTCAACAAAAGTTGCAATTCGTGAAATCTTGGGACAATTGTGTTGCTATTGTTGACTGTCCATTTTCCATTTCAATAAAGCTCTAATTTGCACTTTTCAGGGCAGTTACGGTCAATACTATCACCTCGTTTCGTCTTGACGTTGAGTTCTGGTACACCCTGTCCCTTTACATGCGTGTTTGTGTGTATGTGTGTGCTTTACCAAATTGGCTTTGTATCTATAAAGCTTTTCAGTATCAATCGGCGTTCTCAAATTTCCAATGAAATTGCAACCGCATATCATGTTTCTTCTAATAAAAAATCACAAATGCAATATTTGTTTTGCCCTGTACGCCACTACAAGCATACCGGCTCGTTTGGGTTCGATATTTACTTTGATCGGGTATAACGGTTACATATATCTATCAATCGTTTGTGGATAGAAATTTTATTAAAATCTACTGAAACATGAGTTTATATTAATTTATAAGCAAACTGAAACACTTGGTATATTATCAGAAAATACGCGGGACTTTGTGTGGACACGATCAATGGCTTTTGAATTTACAGATATAAACATAACAGGTTAAAAAGCTTTTTAGCTGTTAGTATAATTTTCTGGGATGACAATTTTACAATTTTGCATCTAATATTACATTCTGGCAAAACTTTATATGCAAGCAAAATTATCAAAATGAATAGCATTTTAAAAAAATTCAATGGGGCAAAACAAATACGTACCTGGGACGACAACCCCAAGCAGACGTTTTTAGGCACCCTTCTATCAGGTTTCGGAGCGTCTGACGCGTTGCTACCCCGCTGAGAGAAGGGTGCCAAAAGAGAAATACAAGACTTACGGGCGACCTTCGACGCGAAATCTTGACATGGGGCTGATCTTGAGTGTATTTGATTTGAAATTATTTATTTTTTACAATTGTAACAATTTTTTTAAATATTTATTAGTCAACTAGCGCATAAATATATATTTAGCTTTGCTTCCAGTTCTTTTATTATATAGGCCTACTAAGTTAGTAAATTAATATTTAGTATTCAATAGTCATTTTATGTTTTATTTACACGCCTAAATTATCTTATGTCAATGAATAATGAGCAAATAACACTAAAAGCCTTTTATCTTTTTATTGACTCTTGACAGGTAAATAAATATACAAATGATATATGGTTTTGATCCAGCTATGAGTACTAAAATTGACTGTTATATATAATTTACAATAAGGAATGAAGTAATAGATTAATTTGAAAATGCTCCACAAAAATTGCCTTAACTTACTTGCTTTTAAAAATCCTTACTTTAACTTCTGACATGAATTAAAAATATCTTTTTTTTATTACAATATGAATTACAAGCGTTTTATAAAAACATTTTAATTGAGGTGATAAAGCACAATGATGTTTCATAGTACATTTTATAATGATGTTTGTTATTTTTTTTGTATTTCAATCATTTTTTTGACCTCATACCGGTGAAATTATAAGATATTTCTTCGGAATATATTAGAAATATTACATTACAAAATCACAAATAATAAAATAAAAAGAAAAACAAAAATAATAATAATTAGATTAATAGTATTAAAATATTGTATAGCATAATAATTAAAATAAAAATAGTTCTGTTATACAATCCTGCAGGTAATATATTTGGATCAATTAAAAATATCTAGGTCATACATATAATAATATTCTCGTTGTCTAGCTAAAATGGGCATCATTAAAATTATGCTAGACAAACCACTTATTTGAAAGTAGTTTGCCTCCGATGCTACTGATCAAATAACGGTTTTCTTTTATAACAAAAAATCCAATTACTTAACAATAACAAATATTTACCTTAAATCTTACCCTACTTTTATTATTAGAGGCAAAGTCCTACTTTACCAAAGGTAAACATAGGTATCTCACACTTATTCGAACTTTTACATCCCCTTAACGTCGGCTTAGTATTTAGTGTTTGGATGTGTTCAGGAAATAGTCCTTTTCTGTGTTGAAAATAATTCTAAATAATTAAAGCAGACTGAAAAGTGCATATTTCGGAACTAGTTCGAATCTAGTTCCGAATTAACTAGTTAATTTCGTTACTACAAAACGAAATTAACATTGTTGTTAGGTTTAAGAAAATTTAAAAACAATGAATCAAAGAAAATTATGTTAAACATCAACAATTTATAAATTAATTGATTTAGTCCAATATGTTTTCTCAAATATTGGACATTGGTAACCCAAAATCTTCCTCCAATCCAATTGCTGCTCGATTTCCTTTGGGACTGAACGAACTTGAATTTCATTAGAAATTATTTAATCGCATGAATAAATCTATATAATTATTTCTATTATATCAAACAGCTATCTTATATATATATATATATATATATATATATATATTATCATTCAAATAATATTACCTATATCCATCGATAGACTTATTGTATTTGTATGATAATATAAGAACTTCAAGCATCGCTCAACAATGACTTAAGTATTCTGTCATCTCACGAAATCATCTGTAAATAAACTAAATTAAATAAACAATGTTTATTTATTGTTTTTATCTTATTGAATTGTATATGCTTGTAATACAATAATCATAATATACATATCAAATGACCATGTTAGTTTAACATTTCTCTACATGTAGCATGTAGGAGGATCTGAAGTGGTTTAGTTATATTATTATGAACTTGTAATAATAAATAATAATGAAAATTATATTTGTTTAGGCACTTAGATAATGTGTTTATTAATTTTTCTTTTTGTTTCAGGTAAGTGCTCTAGTTGTTCCTAATCAGTCACTTCTTAGAAAGGTATATTTATTTATACTATGCATGTTATAGTTTATTTCTTTATAATAGAAGTACTATTTAACTACTAGTACTAGTTGAAAAATTCGAGAATTTGAAGGTTCTAAACTTTTAAATTCTATTTCATTATATTTTTTTTTATTGCCTTATGTTTTATTTCATATTTATTATTAAATTAATTATTAAATCTTATAAATTACATGTTAATGAATTGTTGTTCGTTCAACAAATTTAAAGAATGCTAATTTAAATTTTTCAATAAAAAGCTTCCTATCTCTCACCAAGGAATTCTACTACTGCACGCTACTGCAAATAATTAATGCAAAAAAATCTCTCAATTATATTTTTATATTTTTCAATGTTTGAGCACTGAATTCTCTGTATCGATATAAGTAGGTATACTATTTTTTCACATTTTATTACCATGGGCGTTTTGGATTTACGTGCATTCTACTTACTGGTACATTTATCAATTTATCGCGACAATGTTGCAATTGCGCTCCTTCACATGTGGTGCTTAAACATGCCGTAGTGTTAAATGCGATTTATAGGTTTATTATAAATCATTGACCCATGCTATCAGCCTTTGTGAATGGGATATATTTCATTTCTTGACTGGGATTGCAGTTTTTTTAATCTCAACGTTATCAATATCCGTATGCAAAATCGAGGAGTACACAGCTTTAAAATAATTGAAAGGCTATTTGTGAAAGAAGTATAAAATATTCAAGGTTTTTTATTGAAATTTTTAATCTATAATCGTATCCATGACCATAATGCGTACGAACAATCTGCATTAAGAGTATTTAAGGGGGTATTCTGGTTTAGAATGAAAAAGAAAATAGATTTTGCTTTTTCGGATATTTTCAAAGTGTAACTATTCATAAATGTGTACAAGACGATTTTTCACGATTTAAATTATTTTCAGAGATATAACTGTTTCACCACAATAATACATCTCTGTTTGCTTCCTTTGCGAAATTTTTTGCGAAACTGTGTTTTTCGATACGATACCCACAATTTCTCAACTTATACTGGACCGAATTACTTGAAATTTTTACAGAGCCTACTTTATAGATCTCTCTTGGGAGCTACACGGATCTTCAAATATCTTTTAACTATATTTAAAAAATTGAGAATATCAAAAAATGTAAAGATATTTTTTTATTCAGACAGTCACCATTTTGTGAAAAAACATTTTTTTAACTTGCCCGTTACCTTCTAGAATTAACTTTCCCCACTCGGATGCCGCCGCTTCGGCGGCAATATTCATATAAATCTCGGAATTCGCGAGTGGTAAGGGTTAAAACTTTATCACAATTTTGAACATTTTGTCTAGATTTTCAAAACTTTATTAACTTTTAAAAAAAACTATAGAAAAAATTCTATGACTTTTTTATAGACTTTCAAAAAACGTATAAAATATATGCCTCTAGACCAGAATATCTTCCTAAAAGCATTAAATTTTATTCTACTATTACATTTTGTTTTATTATAACCTGTAATGGATTGTATCATTCATGTATTGTCCCCAAAAAATTGGTTTCCCTGAAAGCAACTTGGCAAGCAAATAGAATTAATTGTAAAACCAATGGAAATTTTAATTATACTTTCATAATTTGATTATTAGTTTAAAGTACCGTTGATAAATTATATATTTATTTTTTTTAAATTTGTAAATACATAATCGATAATACAACGAACAAAACATTCATTAACTCGTTGTAATAAAGCACTTGAAACAATGCCCAAGTGTTACTCGAAATGTTTTTTTTTTCTAATCTGTTTCAAGAAAATCACACTGCTCAAATGCCTTCCATGAAACAAAAAATATGTTAAATGAAAATAATTGCTAACTCTTATTTTAATATATTATTTTTTCTTACAAGTTATGGTTGGTCAAGACAAAGTTAATTCTTCATTGCGTTTATAAAGAATGCGACAGATTGAATTTTTATTCCTGAAATTAAATATAAATATTAAATATAATACAGAACTGCATTTTGGAATGAGGTGGTTCTATGGATTATATCCTGTTTTCTATATTCCGTCATCGAATCGAATAGGACATTACTTTAGTCCGCGGTCGCATGTCCGAGTGATTTTCATTTCCCAGATGCATCGCTTGGGAAACGACGCAGATGGAAGATTCCAAAAGCAATTCCCTTAGAATTGCAGCATAAAATGAAATATTCTGCATTCTGCATTCCAGCCCAATTTACGGCATTGCAGTCAAAACAGACTGCAGTTTCTCGAAGCTCGAAAACTTTACTGGTGAATAATCACTCTATTATTATTAGCACAGGTATGCCTGCGGCCAAAAACCCGCGTCGCACTCGATAGCACACGGTTAAAGTTGGTTGCTAGCGATATTATAGAATTATGGATATGAGGCTTATGATCCTCTAGTTCATTTTGCATTATCGTATCTTATATATTTATAATTCATTAAAAAATTATTGCTGTGTTGGACAATAATGAGTTCAGAATTTTGTTGTAAATTAATACGCATTTTATACCTACACAATTTTCGATATTAAGTGATCTTTGGAGCTCAATGATTACCCCATAAATTATTTGTAGTTGCCATTAAACTTTATAATTATTCAAAAAAAATATAATTCGCTATGAAAATTTCAAAGTTTATTATGAAGATTTTTTTTATTATATTATAATTTTACACCTGTCTTCAAATGGGCACGAAGTGAAACTGTAGGAAAAAAAGACTTTAAAAATTCAGAATTTTTCGACCATTGTCAGAGATTTTGAAAATTGCCATATGTTATTTTAACATGAATTATTTTTTCAATCTTGCCCTATTAGCGTTGTGGTGTATTTCTCTGGCAAGTGGGCATAGATGATCCTTATGGCGGTTTTTGTGATTGTCTGAATACGTTTGTACTTCATCGTTTATTGTGTTTAAATTGGCGTCTTTATTTATTAATCAATTCAATGCACACTTTGGGGCATGCAAAATTATTTAAAGTAATTTATTTCAGCATCTTTGAATATTTATCACATTTGATTTGGAAGCTGAGCCCCATAGTTGCATACTGTATATCCAAATTGGCTTAATCATAAAGTATAAATAATCAAATAATTTAGTACCTTCTAATAGTTTTTTCAACAACAGTGCATGAGTT
Organism: Ctenocephalides felis; assembly: GCF_003426905.1. Classification (NCBI taxonomy): domain Eukaryota; kingdom Metazoa; phylum Arthropoda; class Insecta; order Siphonaptera; family Pulicidae; genus Ctenocephalides; species Ctenocephalides felis. The sequence continues at coordinate 45,209,213 of NW_020536999.1, read as the reverse complement.
TTATTGCACATGCCTTCGCATTTGTGATATTTGATATGAGTTATGACTGGAAAGAATAAGTAAGGATAATCTTCAATTTGTCTTGATCTTTTACTATGTATGATGGTGATAACTTTAAGCAATGTGAATTTATGGTCAATGCATTTTGCTAGGAAAAATATAAGTGCTGGGTCATATATTTTGTAAATCACGTAATTTATAGATAAATTCCGCGTAGAATTATGTTAAATTCTGATTTAGTTCTTCCATATTGATTTCAAAACGATTGATTCATAAACTTTACTGGAGGATATCCTCTTATGAATTTATTGGGAAAATTATTCTAGGATAGGAAATTACTATTTATAGGTGTCATCAGCAATTTTTTTTAAATTTTTTATTTTATTTCATATATACAATCAATTTTCCAAATTTTATTTTTATTGCATGAGAGTTAAAAATGATACTATGAATTTTACTAAAAATATATCTATTGGCGGTATTTTATCGCGCATGTGTACTCATAAGTGAATTGATGAATGTTATGTAAATTATTCAATGAAATTCATTTCTATGTAGCTGCAAAAATATGCAAATATATTCTCAACTGTGATAGCGAATCGACTCACTTACCAATATGCTTATTACATAATGCACTCAATTTCTACAGATTCATGAATAATCTATTTTTATAATTGAACTTGTTATTTAAATTGATTTTTATATTATCATTTAATACAATATGGAGCTTTTATGACAATTACACTCCGACTTGTGAACGAATTGTTCTCTAAAGGCGTGAAATATTTTCTCTGTATAAAAGCTCATATATTTTCCTTTCTCCGGCATATAACTTTGGCCCGAAATGACTTTTATAATTAGCATTCATACAATAGGACAGAGAATTTCTTTCAATTCATTCTTGACGCGTCTGTGGGTATTTCTAATTTGCATGGCGCCTCTTCACTCGGGCCGTCACGTTCGAACCGCGGTGGAGAGTGGATGGCGAAGTGGATGAACCCACCACATGCCCATTAACTATTCTATTTGTAACACTCACCTTGGTTTAATTACTTCCAAAAATTATTCTTGGTAACTGACTCTTCTTGGTGACTGACAACGAGGGAAATCGGTAGACCTACTGCATTAAATAAAACACAAATCTAGTGGTGCATGGCATCGTGCCTTAAGGCAAATAGCTGGAACTTCCCGAACCAGAAATTCACAAAAAAATTTGAAATTTGAATCATTCAAATCGGGTACTGCTTACTCTCAAAAATTGAATTACCGTTTTTGGCACTTTCGCCCTGTATCTTTGAAACGGCTGGAAAAACTAATCAACACGTCTTCTCATCACTAGGAATAGAATGCTTTTTGAATCATTCCAATCGGTTAATTCGTGCGCCTGAAATCGTGAACTAAAAATTGTATCCTAACATACACACACACATTCATTTTTTCTAAGATATGCCAAAATGATCAGAAATCTTCAAAACGTAAACATATGCAAAAATTTTTATTTTCGATTTTTTTTCCGATTTCTATAACTTGCCCTATGGAAAATTAATTATTGTATTTTTTGTTTTAACCTCTGTTGTTTAGTTTATGATACATGAATATGATGTTTAAGTACACGTCAAATAATTTTTTATAAGAACTATTGTTATTTTCGAGATATATGAAAAGATTTTTTCAATATCAACTGTATAAGAGACATTACATTGGCAAAAGTGTGAACTATAAGAAAATGAAAACATAAACTTCTCCTTCGGGAAGTTAATAATAAATAAATAAGTAAAAATTTTACAAGGGATGAATTAAATTGATAGTTGTTCTATGTATGCATAGTTATAGCTATGTTGATGAAAATTTTTGGCAAAGTACCAGACCAAGGTTATATACACTACAGAGTCATTTTTGTAAAAAATGTGCTCATGAAATTTGTATTAATAGATGTTATTTCTTTTCAAAATTAAAAATACAATATCACATCTGTTTGCTGCCCATTTTTACCCTGCCTATAGAGTAACAAAGACACAATTTACAAATTTTAGAAAAAATAGAAAAAAAACATATTTTTATAATTTTGAATTTAATTTTACTGAACATAGTTTGATAGTTGTTTGTTTGATATGTGTTGTGATTTTGTTAATTTAGTTTAGACAGTATGAATACTGATAGTCAAATTGGTTCTTTGTACCCGGCTCTACCCTATTTCTCAAATTTATTTATTTTTTCTGTACTTCTTTAATTCACGAACATTAGAACTTCCATATGATATTCATTTTGATATAGTTTTTTTTTAATTTTTATATTTATCTTTTAATTTTTTAATATTTGTAATTGTTCGACTTACAAATGAAAAATAATCACAAAATAGTGAATATAAAATTCAATAAATGCGGGAAGTCTTTTTTATATCATCGGGTATTAGGTATTTAATATGAATAGGTTCTCGTCAATAACATTTCCATCATTAATAATATTTGATTTTAAATGATTGCTTCAATTTTAGGCGTTTCCTTATTATATTCATACAAAATTATTTGTATTCTTTATGAGTGCTGTCACAAAAATAAAACAAATATTTTATTAGGCTACATAAAACATGCAATTGCAATCTCAAAAATATAATAAAACAAAATTTCATTCCATATGGTATTAATATTTTTTATTTTTTTCTAGTTCTTCTGAATAAATTCGACAAACAAACAAAGCATAAATGCCATCGAATACCGTATAATACTTCATGTATGAAAAAAGTCCTGTGTTGAACATGCATAATATGTATGCTTCATACAGTTTTTTTATCAATAAAAAATGTGTCGAATCAATATTGGTACAGAAAGTGTTATAACAGCCGCATACTGGCGCACGCATGAGTTCCTGTCGGCTGATGTCATAATTAAGATGCTTAATTATCAATTTTCGAGACAGAATTAATTAGACAGGCGAACCGTGTATATTTTGTAATACTCTAAGTATAAGACTTGTCAATAAAATAGCAGATGACGATCCATACGACTTGCGACGCCTGCGAGTTTCGTGATTGACATCATCAAATATTTGTTGAGATAATTAATAGAATTTTTTTGAGATATCACATTTTTGGATATAAGAATTCATTTGACAAATTAGGCGGAAATATAATTTGATTGGTCATAATGTGTATAGCTAAATTCGTTCTTACAATGAATTATAAATATGCTATAATATGAACTATTATATTTTTTTGTTCAAAACAAAATGCCTAGTCGCCTAAATCTCTCAAACAACAATTGGCTCAAAATACGCGCACATATTGTTCCATCCATGATTTCGGGCCCATGATTTGGATTTTAATTTGAATACTAGATTGAATTCTAAAGCTCACTCATATACTATAAATAATTTTAAGTTTGCAATTCAGTTTATACAATTCTTAGAAATATAAGATAAGTTTTGTTTATTTAGTTTTTTTGTAAGCATGTATAAACGTCGTCGTTCAATTTATAAGGTCTTATACTTTATCTATAAAATAATTGAAGTCTACAAATAATTAAAGTTACGGTATTTATAATAATCTATTTGAAAACACTTAAAATTTCTTGAATATTACATTAACGTTCGGGAACTTCCAGCAATGTACCTCAAAGCTCGATGCCATGCACCACTAGTTTGCATGTTCTTTACTCAAAAGATTTACATAACATATGTTTCAGTTGAAAATTTTATTTTTAGTTGAATATATTGTTCATCAGTTTGAGCATTGTACAACAAATGCTAACTGAAAAATGAAATGAAAAAAAAAATCAAGTTAATTTTGTTGTTCCTCATTTTTCCTCTCATAAAGATTCAAATAACGAGAAGCGTGAGTTAGATGTTTATGTTTCGCAATTTTCTTTGAAATTTTAGGGTTTACTTTAACTTTTTTATATTCTTTTCATTTTTTATTAGTATGCTAAAATATTCATAACCCTTATTATTTCTCTTATTGCCAATATTTTGATGCATAAATATATAATATAATTCAAGAAATGACTACAGTTCAAAATATAATTATTCAACTGCGTTTTGCATAACACTTAACCCACATAAGATGCTATGAGCAATAGTAATTAAATTCGTAATAAACTGTACCGTTCCTGTGTATTCCGGTACCGTCCGTGGGCTGGATCCATTAATCTTATTTACACATATCCCTTACGTTACATCGGAGTTATCATTCTTGGTTTTGTGTGTGTTCATAAGAGATATTTATAAGCTCACAAAACTGACGTATACAATGCATTAACAACAAACGTTTCCCTCTCAACTCTCAGAGATCTTTCTTTCCTCATTCATATTCGTCAATTCAGAAAACCAGTACTAAATGGGCGACTAAATGGGTTTAGGAATTTGCAAATGAGACCCCTCTTTAATTAAATTTCAGTATTTTATTAATCTTGCCCTAATATGATCAGTACGCGTAACACAACCATAAGTTTTAGATTATGAGCTTAGATTTGAAAATCAATGAGTTTTTATAATTAATAACCTTATTTATGCATTTTTACATATTTTTCATAATTTTGAATATGGCAAGTGAGCTAATGGTGCGATGTTTTCAGAAGTTAAACAGAATCGCAAAATGCAAGCTAAAAAAGTTTACATCCAACTTTCAAATTCAAAATGCCAAATGTCCTATTTGATCTGAATTGGTTTATTTAATATATCTAATAATATACACCTACGCAATAATGGGAATTCGGTTGCTTTATTCATCTAGTAAATATTTTGCAGTGGAACAGTTAGTACTCAATCATTTATAACTTTGTTAAATTTATGCATTTCCATACATTTTTCATAATTTTAAATGTGACAAGTGAGCTTTTGTGCGATGTATTGAGTTAAAAAGAATCGCAAAATACAAGCTAAACTAGCTGTAAGTGGAATTCTGTGTTAAGGCAATTAAGGCATCGTGCCTTAAGGCAAATTGCTGGAACTTCCCGTACCAAAAATTATTTGTTTAAAAACGATTAACATTTTTGAAAAAAATTTACTTCGAAAAAATTAGATTTTTGAGAAACTATAAATTTGACAAAAAATTACTTTTTTTTAAACAAACTATTTTTTCGAAAACAAAATTTTTTTGAAAAGAAAAATGTTTTTTTCATTTTGACATATTTTGGAAATTCTGAACTTTTTTTCAAAGCAATCGTACTTCTTGAACTACATAGAGACGAAATGTCAAAGCGCGCAAGTGCCGCGCCGCCGTCTAACGCATAAGCATTGGTACGGAACCCATAGAACTGTAAAAAAAAATTATACTTATTGTTAAAATCTCTATAAAATATCTGATAATTTGATATGCATATGTCTAATGATCATTTTTAACCGCCAAATGGCATTTTTTTTTACTTTTTTCATTAGATCTCCGAAACCGCTAAACCTGCCTTCATGAAAATTTGATCAATTCTTCATCTTGTCAATACAAGTAAAATTTTTTTTATATTATTAAAATTGAACGCTCCGTTGTCTTAAAAACAGAGTTACCATTTTTGGCACTTTTTCACCCGTATCTTCGGAACGGCCAAAAACTAATCAGCACGTCTCCTTATCAATATGAATCGATTGTTTTTTGAATTATTCGAATCGGTTTTTTGATGTTCCCGAAATCGTCAACAAAAATTTGTATCCGCACACACACACGCACACACATACATCCATTTTTTCTAAGGTATGCCAAAATATTCAAAAACCTTCAAAACGTCGAGAAATGCAAAAAAAAAATATTTTCGATTTTAAAAAAGAAATTTATTTAAAAAAGAAAAGGCGAGAAGAAAGATAAGGTTAAAAGAAACAAAATGTGAAAAAAAGAAAAGGCGAAAAGAAAGAATAGATGAAAACAAAAAAAATGTGAGTAAAAGAGATGCGAAAATGCTAGAAAAGTAAAAGAAAAAAAGGCAAGTTAAAAAAGGTTAAAAAAAAGGTTATTAAGAAATTTTTGCATTAAGCACTAATATATAATATGCTTTTCAATTATAGTTTTTGCATTTTTATTTCAATTGATATTTATTTTCAGCTATTGCAAAAACATTAGCTCCACTGAAAAAAATCTTTTATACAAAATTTGGTGTACGATTTTCAACCTATATTTTAGGAACAAACAACTATCAATGTGACTAACTAAATAACAAATTATTTATATATTAATTGAACAATTTCAAAGTGAATTTATATCTTGAAGTGAAATGTACTTAATTTATAATATATATATATATATATATATATATATATATATATAAATATATATATTATAAACTTTATACATACAAAGCAGGTAGTGGTAAAGAAAAATTCCACCAATTTTTCAAAACTATCGTTGTCCAGAAGTATTGTATTATTTTAGAACTGAAATAAATTTAAATTTCCAATCTATTTCACCGACATTTCTCTTCCATTAACCGAATTTGTGCGTTGTCAACGTCGAGGGTTGCCGGATACACTTCTTTTCTAATTACGAAATGATCTCAGGAGCGACGTTTGTCACTCATCCGTTCAGTTATCATCATTTTTCATCGGCTTGACGACTGACGCAGCACCCACGCGTCGTTCGAGGAAATTCTTTTCATTCAGAAGTAATCTGTGCACCAAGATAACATCGCTCTTATTTGTGGAAAATTTAGAAATGTATTTCAGAAGCACTAGGCTCTCGAACACTTATAACATTGTCACAAAAATGATAGATTATTTGTTTTAAATCTCAAATAGTGTTCAAATATAAATTTACTTGTGCCTTTATTTCTCTACCTTTCTTGATTTTTACCCTTTTTTAAATTAGTTGATAAGTAAATTTACATATTCCTATTTGAATGGAATTTCTGTTATATTTCATCTGCTTTTATTATTTTTGTTCCTATACCGATTATAAAAGTAATAACGAATTTATATTATCTTTGTATAAAATTTAGTTATTTAATTATTTTAATACAATTTTACTTTATATTATAACAATATACTTTATTTAAATTATATTAAAATTTGAAGCATCATTCTATATACATCCGTATCTCTTTGTGTTTTTTTTGTTATAGAACAAATACCTATGTATTGTTATATAGCAAGTGAAATTCTCTAGAAAATATTGGGTTATATACATATATATAAAAATAAGTCGGGTTTTCCTTCCTGACGATATAACTCCAGAACGCACGAACCGATTTCGACAATTTTGCATTCGTTGAAAAGGTCTCGGACTCCGCAAGGTTTATAGCTAAGAAAATTAGTGCATGGCATCGTGCCTTAATGCAAATTGCAGGAACTTCACACGTAAAAATTAAGTGTGAGTAATGACATTAGTGAGAATTATCAGAATTATGCTTGATTAAGTCAACGAGCAATTCTTGCCGCAAAGAATAATGATGCACACGCACTGAATTTCACCATTCAATCAAAAATTGCTGGCGATTTGGTGACATACCAATAATTCCGACTGGTCTTCCGTTTGACTTCAAACGATTGCAATTTCCAGTTCGCATTGCGTTCGCAATGACAACTAACAAGTCGCAAGGCCAATCGCTTAGTGTTTTCGGGATAAATTTCAAATAAATTATTAAGAAAATCATTGTTTTTCACATGTTATACGTTGCCTGTTCACGAGTTGGAAAACCATCCGCTTTGTTTGTGTTAACGTTAGACCAAAAAACAAAAAATGTGGTTTACCAAAGTTTTCTTTCATTTACTTAGAGAAGTTCAACTAAAGAAACTTCATTTTTGTAATCAAAATAAATTCATTACTGTTGTGCAATAAAATCAAATTATTCCGTTTCAAATATAAAACAAAAAATTTCTTCATCTTTCTCACGAAACCATCTGGTGGCGAAACGGAGTTCGTCGGGTTTGCTAGTTTTCTACTAATTATTTGTATTGTAAAACTATCAAGTAGTGTATAATTTTTTTACTGAAACTTGCTACATTTAATTTTTTTTAAGGAGGGTCTTTCAAAAACGACAAATTTTCAAAATTTTAAATTCAAAGTTTAACAAATAGTCTTAACTATAGAAAACTTAAGGAAAATGTGACATTATTTTTGACTAGAACTGTTATTTAGGGTTACTATTCCAAAGTTTGAATGAGCGGAAATTATTGAAATTACCTAGAATAAACGAAAATAGTTGCAGTTTGACCAAAGCTCTAGATTGTAGTTCAAAATTCATAAATTTCAAGATTTTAAGATTTATTTTTCTAATTTTTGACTAATTCTCTAATGATTGTTACAATCAATACTTATATCACTATTGAGCTTGACATTGAGTTTTGGGACAAAATACAGACAGTCTGTGGTTTCTCTTTTTTTAATTGTAGGTATATTTTTATAGCAACAATATTATGTATAATTAATGCCTTTAGTTATCATCTACATGACAATTGCACAATTGGCATCAAATCTTTTTTTTCATAACTTTTTGCGATAAATATAACTATTTTTTAATGTCTATAATGGTTTAATCTAATAAATATTAAAATAACAACGATAAATAAAAAGAAAACTAATAACCCCATCAATGTAGTAAATACGACTTCCATTACCAATTGAATTTTTCTAATTATGTAATAATAAAATACGTCTTTCGATTAAGTGCAATTATTTATTATATATCAATTATCATTTAGAGAAGCATTATCATTCATCGGCCTATAAAGTTAATCGTTGACATTGTTTGCGCGATTAAAACTGTCAATTCCTCAGTTATGAACAGAGAGCTACCTTACACCCTAATATATACAAACGCATCACCATGACCGATATAATAACACGAAATTACATACATTAAATAATAATGGTTACTACTGCAATTGTTTCTCCTGTATAATTATATGGCAGCAAAGAACCATGCATGCAGAGATATACACCCTGTCATTATAGACAAGTGATTGAATAATAGAAAAAGGAACATGTAACATATATAAATCAATTATATATATATTCATATATATATATATGTATATATATATATATATATATATATATATATATAAATTATTATATCAATGGTATAACCGATAATTTGAAACGTACCCATATTAACGTTATGACACGTTGCTCTAAAGATAAATCTCAACAATCATTTTTCATCCCTATCCAGCAGCTTAAAATCTATATCTTACTATTTTAAATTTTTGAAGAACTATTTAGAAACTTTTATTTAGAAATAATAACTTTTTTATATAGGGTAGAGCGGGACTTAAATTTTCGCGGGTTAAAAAGTCCATATAAAACTATACCCTGACCAAGATGTAAATTATAAAAATAAATAGTAAATAAAGATGTAAAATTAGTTTTACAAGAGCTAAATTGAATTAATAGCTATCCCAACTCTACTCATGAATATTTTTGACGAAATACTGGATCAAGGTTATATAAAGCGTTATCTCTGTAAAAATGTACCCAAGAATTTTTTATTTTGTATTAGTTGAATAATGTAGCTATTATTTTGTAAATTTAAAATATGACATTGGATCTGTTTGCTTTATAGCTGTCCCTTCTTGCCCCGCTTGATATTGAAAAATATATTTTTACAATTAGGAGTTAACCATAAATTTTACTGAGGACACAGTTTGATAGTTAATTGTGAAATTGCTGTTACTAACTTAATCTACTTTTCTATTCAGTATTTCTCATTATTTACACCCTTGCCAATGTAAAGGCTTAGTTCGTTCCTTTTAGCCCATCTACATGTAAGCTTTTATAGAGTTTTTATAAAAAACTGTTGAATCTAACTTAAAAATAACAATACATCCTATAAAACAATTAAATAAAGCATATCTCAAAATTATATTTAGGTATCATATACTATGGACTAAATCCAAACTAAGCTCATATAATAAGCTACTTTTATATAAATCTTAATTCAAACTAATTTGGTGCTATGGTATACAATTGTGGGGGTAGAAAATTCAAAACAAATATTTGAAAATTGCCTTAGGAGCTCCAAAATATGTTCCCAACTGGTTGATTCATGTCGACACGAATACACCTACCATAAATGAAGTAATAACAAAAACAGCACATAAATATAGAAACAAGCTAATCAGTCACCCAAATTCATTAGCAAACTCCTTGATAACAGAGAACTATCCAAGAAGATTGAAAAGAAAAGCGCCACTGGATTTAAGCCATCAACTCTCCTGATAAAAAATGGAAATAACTTAATCATTATTTATAAAAAATTATTTAATAAGTAAATAGTTAAAGTTATATAATTATCAATAAAATATTGTGAATTTTATATCGAATGGAAAAACAACTACTGAGTTGTTTTTTCCAACAAGCCCTTATAGTATACAATGTCCCTTTTCGGCCGACTAGTTTATTGAATGTCCTTTACTGGATAGTTGAAAATAAAAGAGATAATGATAAAAAAAAACAACGAAAGAAAATATTCCACTGTCGAAAAATTCCAATTTATATTTAGATATATCTTATACAAACATAAGTACGCCGATAAATCGAATGAAATTTAAAAACGTTTCTATAAATCATTCTTCCGCTTATGTGTATCTCAACTCCTCCAGTTGCGAGCGCTCTCGGATGCTATTCAGATGACACCTTTTTGCCCTCCGGCCGCAATAAACGTCTGGCAAAGTATTTCCGAACTGTCAAGGAAATAGTCAGAGAAACTAAAATAAGATATAGAATCATCGACTGCTTTGCTTTGCCTCAGTATTTTTACACTTGTGCAGCCAAACGGTCTCGAAGCGTCCCGTCTTATAGGACATTGTCCTTCCGTCTTCGGAATGATGTCACATTCAATTTCTCTTATGTTAGGAACGTTTTTCTTTCGACTTCTCGACTTGTTGAAGTTACTCAAATGGTTTACGCCTGGTAAATAATAATAAGATCGATCCTTCCATGTGGAATTTTCTTTAAGGGAGTAGAGTAGTATCTTGGGATAATAATAATGTTCTCTAAATTTTATAGTAATATTTTTGTACAATCCGGTAGTAATTATTTTTGGAAATTTAATTACATTAAAACTATAATGCTATCTTTACTAATTAAGTAAATATAGACGTTTATTAATGGACGTCACATATGTGTTATCAATAAAAAATGAAAAAAAAAATTACTTTTTATAGGTTAGGTTGTATGTGTGAAACGCCTAATCGCACAGTAAATATATAGCTTTTACACAGTTAATTTCTACGAACTCATACGAAGATAGACCCGTAACATAGCTTCACAATAACCTTTAGGCCTCATAATTTTTATCTTATTGTTAGTATAAAAATAATTTATTTATAATAAAATGTTATCTTATTCTTGATCATTATTCAGAATTCATTTTTTAGCTCGATATAATTTCTCAGTCTTTACTTTGACTATACGTAGTAATAGAATAGCTAATACCAAAAGCTGCAGTTTTAAAATGTTTGATATCACCTTTCACTTCCGAAATCATAATTCTAATATTTATTAGATAAATTCTGCCATAATTTAGATATTTAGAACAAATTTTTGGCACGATATGTTTCTTAAATTTTAACTTTTTAATGGCTTGCTATACCAAAAACTGTCTTGTGTTTTAAATTTAAATATTTGTATTTATGTTACGCAGTTATGGAATTTATTATTTAAAAACTATCCTTCAAAGAACTCTGGTTGTTGGGTTATATTTAACCCTTGTAGCTGTGGACTGTATTAAACACTGATTTGTTTTGTATGGTTTATGTATTTGTTGCAGTTCTTATTATAATCACTGATTTGTCACTAAGTTATAATGAAAGAAGATATATTTATTGGTTATTTACATGCTGTTTTGCGCACTTTACTTTTTGAAGTGTACAATTAGTTCCATCAAAACACTCCGCTATTCCCTCTTCCTGTAATCATTCCGTGTAAAAGCTCAATGCCATGAAGATTGTCTCCTTCATTGCCAATATAATAAAACGAAAATACGTCCGAATAATGTTTGAGTTTAATAGATAGTTTGAATCATACATTGCACATAATATTTAACTATAAATTGGATTTCTAATGAATGATAACATTAAGTATATTTATTTCATTCATACAAGATACTTTTTATACACATGATTCATAAACGAAATTCTAATTTAGAAATTTATTGGTTTTTTATCGACAAATTTTACTTTTTTATTTGAAAACGTTTTTATTTTGTTTATAGTTTATTTAAAACAAATTATGTATATAATTGATAAGATCATAATGAAGTGAACTCAAAATTTGGATTACACATTTACAGAATAAATATTTTTATATGGTATCATTCTATTTGAACGGTACCATATTGTGTCTATCCATCCATCTGTTTAACTTGTCCGTCTTAAAGTTTTTTTCCTAAAATGAATATGATGGATTTATATAAAACTGTATCTCAAAACTGCAATATGGTATAGTTTTCTGCTATAATGTCACTTTTGGTTAAATAAATTAATAATAAGAATTTTTAAATAAATTGAACGAAGAATGGGTGTTGTTGAGGCACGTAACTTATAATCGGATTGATGACGGAGTTGTTCAGATATTGGAAATTAGAAATAATACTGTTTTCTAACTTTTATGGTTATTATAGTAACTTGTATTTTTTATGAAATAAATTTGAATTTTACATATAGAATTTAATTAATATATATTTGCAAAGAACTCATACAATAAAAATCATTTAGATAAGTATGCCTGGCAAATAATCCAAAGTTAAGATAGCTATTTTTGCCAATCATTTTTCTATGCATATTTAAATATATTTATTCGCTATATTAATATTACATAATTGTTTATATGATTGATGCTTTATTTATTCATATCGCGATATATTATTTTTTATATTTCTATTTTCCATGTAGATACCGAAGAGCGTAATTTAATAGTAATTTTATGATACTAAACATCACAGATTGTAGACACTAGATACGATCAAGTCGTGATAGGAATTATGAAGTATTCATTATTAATGAAGAGGTTATTATATGTACTTCAGTGACATTATATGTACTTTATTTGCACAATAATTTGTACGTTATTAATTTATAATCATTAAATTATAATTAATCATACATTTTATATCACATCGACATCACCGAGTTTTATCATGTGTAGGGCACATACGATGTTTTAGAAAAAGCTGAACTTTAGATGAAATTGAATATTCTGCACGAAGTGTTATAGATATATGTATTCTAATAGTAGTGTAGGAGTTATTTATGCCATATTTGATCGAAAGGAAAAGGTCATTTTAAGTCACATTGTGGACATCTAAAAGAAAGCTTCAACATGTCTGTATTTAAGATTTAATCTTCTCGTTTGTCTGTCAGATATCATTGTAAGTATCCGAAAACAGTCCCTTTTCAAGCTCACTTTTCTTCAAAATCTTAAAAGATGAAATGAAAATGAGATTGGAACTGTCTAGAGAGAAGCTTGATCCTAATTACCGATGACAACTAGTGTCGTTTAATTGTTAAACTGGTAAATCGATTTTCGAATGTTTTGGAGAATTAAAAAAAAACTCAATTTTGTTGTGTTTTGTTTGTTGGAACAATGTTTAGTAGATAGAAGTTAATGTAGTTATTATTATTTTATGAATTTTGTCTTTCATTATACAAAGTATTGTTAAATTTGTGGAAACCATGTGTATAAAATGTTCATGCAATTTTTAACTTCTCGTAGGGTGAGTTATAGTAATCGCAAAAAAATCGAAAATGAAAATTTTTATATATCTTTACGTTTCAATGGTTTCTGAATATTTGAGCATACATTAGAAAAAATGGATGTATGTGTGTGCGTATGTGTGTGTGTGCGGATACAAATTTTTGTCGACGATTTCGGGAACACCGATCAACCGATTTGAATAATTCAAAAAACATTCGATTTGTATTCATAAGGAGACGTGCTGATTAGTTTTTGGCGAAAGCAGGTCTAGCCTTTCCGAAGATACGGGACAAAAAGCTGTGCTGAAAACGGTTTAATAATTCAAAAAAACATTTTAGTGGTATTGACAAGATAAAAAACTGATTAAATTGGGAAGGCAGGTCCAGCGGTTATGGACTCTCAATAAAAATAACTTAAAAAAATGTAATTTGACGGTAAAAAATGTTTATTGGACATATGTACATCAAATTATCAGATATTTTATAGAGATTTTAATAATGTGTAAC
>NW_020536999.1:45160521-45194098 GCF_003426905.1 Ctenocephalides felis | reverse complement strand
TCATTCAAATAATATTACCTATATCCATCGATAGACTTATTGTATTTGTATGATAATATAAGATCTTCAAGCATCGCTCAATAATGACTTAAGTATTCTGTCATCTCACGAAATCATCTGTAAATAAACTAAATTAAATAAACAATGTTTATTTATTGTTTTTATTTTATTGAATTGTATATGCTTGTAATACAATAATCATAATATACATATCAAATGACCATGTTAGTTTAACATTTCTCTACATGTAGCATGTAGGAGGTTCTGAAGTGGTTTAGTTATATTATTATAAACTTGTAATAATAATTAGTAATGAAAATTATATTTGTTTAGGAACTTAGATAATAAGTTTAATAATCTTTCTTTTTGTTTCAGGTAAGTGCTCTAGTTGTTCCTACTATGTCACTTCTTAGAAAGGTATTTTTATTCATAGTATGCATGTCATAGTTTATTTCTTTATAATAGAAGTACTAGATAACTACTAGTACCAGTTGGAAAATTCGAGAATTTGAAGGTTCTAAACTTTTAAACTCTATTTCATTATATTTTTTTTTATTGCCTTAAGTTTTATTTTATATTTATTATTAAATTAAATAATAAATTCTATAAATTACATTTTTGTAAGTTAATGAATTGTTGTGCATCTAACAAATTTAAAGAATGCCAATTTAAGTTTTTAAATAAAAAGCTTCCTATCTCTCATCAAGGAATTCTACTACTGCACGCTACAAGCCATAATTAATGCAAAAAAATCTTTCAATTCTATTTTTATATCTTTCAATGTTTGAGCACTGAATTCTCGATATAAGTAGGTATACTATTTTTTTCACAATTTTATTACCATGGGCGTTTTGGATTTACGTGCATTCTACTTACTGGTACATTTATCAATTTACCGCGACAATGTTGCAATTGCGCTCCTTCACATGTGGTGCTTAAACATGCCGTAATGTTAAATGCGATTTATAGGTTTATTATAAATCATTGACCCATGCTATCAGCCTTTGTGAATGGGATATATTTCATTTCTTGACTGGGACTGCAGTTTTTTTAATCTCAACGTTATCAATATCGGTATGCAAAATCGAGGAGTACACAGCTTTAAAATAATTGAAAGGCTATTTGTGAAAGAAGTATAAAATAAATATTCAAGGTTTTTGATTGATTATGTGACCATAATGCGTACGAGTAATCTGCATTAACAATACTTAAGGGGGTATTCTGGTTTAGAATGAAAAAAAAATAGATTTTGTTTTTTCGGATATTTTCTAAGTGTAACATTCATAAATGCGTGTACAAGATGATTTTTTACGATTTAAATTATTTTCAGAGATGTAACTGTTTTGCCGCAATAATTCTTCTCAATTTCTTCCTTTGCGAAAATTTTCGCAAAATTGTGTTTTTCGATACTCACGATTTCTAAACTTGTACCGGACCGATTTACGTAAAATTTTTACACAGCCTACTTTATAGATCTTTCTTGGTAACTACACTGATCTTCAAATCTATTTTAACTATTATTAAAAAAAATGAGAATATTAAAAAATGTTGTAGAGATGTTTTTCTTCAGACAGTCACCATTTTGTAAAAATAAATTCATGACTATTTTTTTGAATTTTCTATCTAGATTCTTAAAACGTTGATTATTGAGTTGTTAAAATTTATGTTTCTAGACCAGAATATCTTCTAAAAAGCATTAAATTTTATTTTATTATCACACTTTATTTTAATATAATCTGCGATGGATTATTTCATTCATGTATTCTTCTCAACTTTTTCCCTGAAAGCAACTTGGCAAGTAATAGAATAAGTGTAGAATGAATGTTAATTTAAATTATATTTAAATGATTTAATTATTAGTTATTCAAACCATATTTACATTTAAATAAAGACTAAAGATATGAAAAAATTAATTTAATAACATTTTGTCTGTAAGCTTAGTTTGTAAATGGTTTAGTACGCATTTTTTTATTTTCAAACATGTATGTTATTAAGGAATTTTAAATTACCGTAGAATATTAAGAGCCACAACTAGTGTGAAATTTTCAAAAAATCAAAGTTTCAATTTTTCCATATTTCGATAGGTTATAACTTTAAAAATAACGCGTTTTTCTCAAAACAGCATTTTCCGAATTTGCTGCAGCGATTACTCAAAAACAAATGATCCGATCGCTACCATTTTTTTTACTTGTTCTATATATAGTTCTCCGTAAAATGAACTATCGATTTTTGATCGGAACAAAAATCGAATTTTGGCAGTCCAAAAACGACAAAAATTTTGGTAAAATTCGACTTTTTTTAAAAAAACGCCGCCATTTTGTAAATTTTGGATTTTTTTATCGTAGTTCATTTTACAGACAATATTATCTAGTTTAATGAGAATTTTTTTTTTTAAATTTCATCCACGTAGAAGGCCGGAATCACTGCAGCAGTGAAGGGCCTTTTTTTTCGCGCCGTTGGAGATCGACGATAACTTAAAAAATATTCAATTTTTTTTTCAAAAATTTTACTATGAATTCTTAAAACATGTGTAAATATATTCTTAAAATTTGGAAATGATTGATAAAGTATTTATTTAATATGAATTCCCAAATATCACCTTTTTTTAGGCGGTTACCCTAGTTGTGCCCCTTAATATAATTATGTTTTTAAGATTTTTGTAATACAACGAACAAAACATTCATTAACTCGTTGTAATACAGCACTTGAAACAATGCTCAAGTGTTACTCGAAGTGTTTTTTTTTCGAATCTGTTCCAAGAAAATCACACTGCTCAAAAGCCTTCCATGAAACGAAAAATATGTTGAATGAAAATGATTGCTAATTCTTATTTTAATATATTCATTTTTTCTTACGAGTTATGGTTGGTCAAGACAAAGTTAATTCTTCATTGCGTTTATAAAGAATGGGATGGATTGAATTTTTATTCCTGAAATTAAATATAAATATTAAATATAATATAGAAATACATTTCGGAATGAGGTGGGTCTATCGATTATATCCTGTTTCCTATATTCCGTCATCGAATCGAATAGGACATTACTTTAGTCCGCGGTCGCATGTCCGAGTGATTTTCATTACCCAGATGCATCGCTTGGGAAACGACGCAGATGGAAGATTCCAAAAGCAATTCCCTTAGAATTGCAGCATAAAATGAAATATTCTGCATTCTGCATTCCAGCCCAATTTACGGCATTGCAGTCAAAACAGACTGCAGTTTCTCGAAGCTCGAAAACTTTACTGGTGAATAATCACTCTATTATTATTAGCACAGGTATGCCTGCGGCCAAAAACCCGCGCCGCACTCGATAGCACACGGTTAAAGTTGGATGTTAGCGATATTATAGAATTATGGATATGAGGCTTATGATCCTCTAGTTCATTTTGCATTATCGTATCTTATATATTTATAATTCATTAAAAAATTATTGCTGTGTTGGACAATAATGAGTTCAGAAATTTTGTTGTAAATTAATACGCATTTTATACCTAAACAATTTTCGATGTTGGATGTTTTATTTTCTCAATCGAGTTTCTCAATCTTTGGAGCTTTATAATTACATTTCTCTCTCTCTCCAATTTTTTTATCTTTTTTTTCACCCCATAAATTATTTGTAGATGCCATTAAACTTTGTGATCATTTAATTCGCTATGAAAATTATAAAGTTTATTATGAAGTTTGTTTATTATATTATAATTTTATCATCAATCTTTTTAAAGTAATTTATTTTGGAATAGATTTGGAATTTTCGCAATGATTTGGTAGCTCCCCATAGTTGTATACTGTATATCCAAATTGGCTTAATTATAAAGTATAAATAATCGAATAATTTCGTACTTTTATTACGTTGTAATTTTTACCTGTCCTGAAATGGATACCAAGTAAAACAGTAGGGAAAAAATGACTTTAAAAATGCTAATCTATTGACCATTGTCAGATATTTTGAAAACTCACATATGTTATTGTAACATGAATTATTTTTTCAATCTTACCCTGGTAGTGTTGTCGTGTACTCTGGCAAGTGGGTTTGGATGATCCTTAGGGCGGCTTTTGTAATTGTCTGAATCTGTTTGCATTTCATTGTTTATTGTGTTTAAGTTTGGGTCTTTATTTATTAACCAGTTAGGTGCATTTTTTAGGTCATGCAAAATTATTCAAAGTAATTTATTTCGGCATCTTTGAATATTTACCACGTTTGTTTTGGTGCTGATCCCCATAGTTGCTTACCGTATATCCAAATTGACTTAATTATAAAGTATAAATAATCAAATAAATTCGTACCTTCTATTAGTTTTTTTATTAACAGTGCATGAGTTTTACTGCACATGCCTTCGCATTTGAGATATTTGATATGAGTTATGACTGGAAAGAATAAGTAAGGATAATCTTCAATTTGTCTTGATCTTTTACTATGTATGATGGTGATAACTTTAAGCAATGTGGATTTATGGTCAATGCATTTTGCTAGGAAAAATATAAGTGCTGGGTCATATATTTTGTAAATCACGTAATTTATAGATAAATTCCGCGTAGAATTATGTTAAATTCTGATTTAGTTCTTCCACATTGATTTCAAAACGATTGATTTATAAACTTTACTTGACAATATCCTTCTATGAATTTATTGAGAAAATCATACCGAGATAGGAAATTACTATTTATAGGTTTCATCAGCATTTTTTTATTAATTATTTATTTCATTTCATATTTACAATCAATTTTCCAAATTTTATTTGTTCAATGAGATTTAAAATGATACTATGAATTTTACTAAAAATCTATCTATTGGCGGTATTTTATTGCGCATGTGTACTCATAAATGAATTGATAAATTTTATGTAAATTATTCAATAAAATTCTTTTTTATGTAGCTGCAAAAATATGCAAATATATTCTTAAATTATTGGGATATCGAATCGACTCACTTACTAATATGCTTGTTAATGGTGCATTCATTTTCCATAGCTTCATGAATAATCTGTTATTATAATTGATCTTGTTATTTAAATTGATTTTTATATTATCATTTAACACAATATGGAGCTTTTATGACAATCGCTTGTGAACGAATTGTTCTCAAAAGGCGTGAAATATTTTCTCTGTGTAAAAGCTCATATATTTTCCTTTCTCCGGCATATAACTTTGGCCCGAAATGACTTTTATAATTAGCATTCATACAATAGGACAGAGAATTTCTTTCAATTCATTCTTGACGCGTCTGTGGGTATTTCTAATTTGCATGGCGCCTCTTCACTCGGGCCGTCACGTTCGAACCGCGGTGGAGAGTGGATGGCGAAGTGGATGAACCCACCACATGCCCATTAACTATTCTATTTGTAACACTCACCTTGGTTTAATTACTTCCAAAAATTATTCTTGGTAACTGACTCTTCTTGGTGACTGACAACGAGAGAAATAGGTAGACCTACTGCATCAAATGAAACACAAATCTAGTGGTGCATGGTATCGTGCCTTAAGGCAAATTGCTGGAACTTCCCGTACCAGAAATTTTCTGAAAATTTCGAAACTTGAATCACTCAAATCTCGGGTACTTCGTTTTCTCAAAAATTGAATTACCGTTGTTGGCACTTCGTCGGGTCTTCTCATCAATAGGAATAAAATGTTTTTTGAATCATTCAAATCGGTTAATTTGTGCACCTGAAATCGTGAACTGAAAATTGTATCCTAACATACACACACACATACACATACATACATTTTGTCTAAGGTATGCCAAAATGTTCAGAAACCTCCAAAACGTGAAGATATGCAAAAATGTTCATCTTCGAATTTTTGCGATTACTATAACTTGCCCTACGGGAAGTTAATTATTTTATTTATTGTTTTGAGCTTTGTTGTTTAGTTTATGATACATGAATATGATGTTTAAGTACACATCAAATAATTTTTTCATAAGAACTATTGTTATTTTCGAGATATATTGAAGAGCTTTTTTTAATTTCATCAACTGTATAAAAATGATTACATAGGCAAAAGTGTGAACTATAAGAAAATAATAAATAAATAAGTATACAATTTTACAAGAGATGAATTAAATTGATAGTTATTCTATGTATGCATAGTTATAACTATGTTGATAAAAATTTTGGTAAAGTACCAGACCAAGGTTATACTCACTAAAAGGTGATTTTTGTAAAAAATGTGTTCATCAAATTTGAATTCACAGATAGATTTATTTCTTAAAATCCCTTCAGAATTAAAAATAAGATATTACATCTGTTTACCCCATTGCTGCCCATTTTGACCCTGCCTATAAAGGTACAAAGGCACAGATTACAAATTTTAGAAAAAATAGACATAAAACATATTTTTATAATTTGGAATGAACTGAAAATTTTACTGAACATAGTTCGATAGTGGTTTGTTTGATATATGTTGTGACGTTGTTCATTTAGTTTAGACTGTATAATTACTGATCGTCAAACTGGTTCTTTGTACCCGGCTTTACCATATTTCTCAAATTTATTTATTTTTTCTGTACTTTTTTACGAACATTAGAACTTATATACCGTATTTATTTTGATATAGAGTTTTTAATTTTTATATTTATCTTTTAATTTTTTAATTTTTTATGTAATATTTTTTAACATTCTTCGATTTACAAATACAATATAATCAGAAAGTGCATATAAAATTCAAGAAATGCATAAAGCCTTTTTTGTATTATGTAGTTAATATGAATAGGTTCTCGTCAATAACATTTCCATCATTGATAATATTTTATTTCAATTTTAGGCGTTTCCTCATTATATTCATACAAAATATTTGCATGCTTTACGTGTGATGTCACAAAAATAAAATAAGTATTTTATTAGGCTACATAAAACTTGCAAATGCAATCTCGAAAATTTAATAGAACAAAATTTCATTCCATATGGTATTAATATTTTTCATTTTTTGTAGTTCTTCTGAATAAATTCGACAAACAAACAAAGCATAAATGCCATCGAATACCGTATAATACTTCATGTGTGAAAAAAGTCCTGTGTTGAACATGCATATGTATGCTTCATACAGTTTTTTTTTATCAATAAAAAATGTGTCGAATCAATATTGGTACAGAAAGTGTTATAACAGCCGCATACTGGCGCACGCATGAGTTCCTGTCGGCTGATGTCATAATTAAGATGCTTAATTATCAATTTTCGAGACAGAATTAATTAGACAGGCGAACCGTGTATATTTTGTAATACTCTAAGTATAAGACTTGTCAATAAAATAGCAGATGACGATCCATACGACTTGTGACGCCTGCGAGTTTCGTGATTGACATCATCAAATATTTGTTGAGATAATTAATAGAATTTTTTTGAGATATCACATTTTTGGATATAAAAATTCATTTGACAAATTAGGCGGAAATATAATTTGATTGGTCATAATGTGTATAGCTAAATTCGTTCTACAATGAATTATAAATATGCTATAATATGAACTATTATATTTTTTTGTTCAAAACAAAATGCCTAGTCGCCTAAATCTCTCAACAACAATTGGCTCAAAATACGCGCACATATTGTTCCATCCATGATTTCGGGCCCATGATTTGGATTTTAATTTGAATACTAGATTGAATTCTAAAGCTCACTCATATACTATAAATAATTTTAAGTTTGCAATTCAGTTTATACAATTCTTAGAAATATAAGATAATTTTGTTTATTTAGTTTTTTTGTAAGCATGTATAAACGTCGTCGTTCAATTTATAAGGTCTTATACTTTATCTATAAAATAATTGAAGTCTACAAATAATTAAAGTTACGGTATTTATAATAATCTATTTGAAAACACTTAAAATTTCTTGAATATTACATTAACGTTCGGGAACTTCCAGCAATGTACCTCAAAGCTCGATGCCATGCACCACTAGTTTGCATGTTCTTTACTCAAAAGATTTACATAACATATGTTTCAGTTGAAATTTTATTTTTAGTTGAATATATTGTTCATCAGTTTGAGCATTGTACAACAAATGCTAACTGAAAAATGAAATGAAAAAAAAAATCAAGTTAATTTTGTTGTTCCTCATTTTTCCTCTCATAAAGATTCAAATAACGAGAAGCGTGAGTTAGATGTTTATGTTTCGCAATTTTCTTTGAAATTTTAGGGTTTACTTTAACTTTTTTATATCTTTTCATTTTTTATTAGTATGCTAAAATATTCATACCCTTATTATTTCTCTTATTGCCAATATTTTGATGCATAAATATATAATATAATTCAAGAAATGACTACAGTTCAAAATATAATTATTCAACTGCGTTTTGCATAACACTTAACCCACATAAGATGCTATGAGCAATAGTAATTAAATTCGTAATAAACTGTACCGTTCCTGTGTATTCCGGTACCGTCCGTGGGCTGGATCCATTAATCTTATTTACACATATCCCTTACGTTACATCGGAGTTATCATTCTTGGTTTTGTGTGTGTTCATAAGAGATATTTATAAGCTCACAAAACTGACGTATACAATGCATTAACAACAAACGTTTCCCTCTCAACTCTCAGAGATCTTTCTTTCCTCATTCATATTCGTCAATTCAGAAAACCAGTACTAAATGGGCGACTAAATGGGTTTAGGAATTTGCAAATGAGACCCCTCTTTAATTAAATTTCAGTATTTTTATTAATCTTGCCCTAATATGATCAGTACGCGTAACACAACCATAAGTTTTAGATTATGAGCTTAGATTTGAAAATCAATGAGTTTTTATAATTAATAACCTTATTTATGCATTTTTACATATTTTTCATAATTTTGAATATGGCAAGTGAGCTAATGGTGCGATGTTTTCAGAAGTTAAACAGAATCGCAAAATGCAAGCTAAAAAAGTTTACATCCAACTTTCAAATTCAAAATGCCAAATGTCCTATTTGATCTGAATTGGTTTATTTAATATATCTAATAATATACACCTACGCAATAATGGGAATTCGGTTGCTTTATTCATCTAGTAAATATTTTGCAGTGGAACAGTTAGTACTCAATCATTTATAACTTTGTTAAATTTATGCATTTCCATACATTTTTCATAATTTTAAATGTGACAAGTGAGCTTTTGTGCGATGTATTGAGTTAAAAAGAATCGCAAAATACAAGCTAAACTAGCTGTAAGTGGAATTCTGTGTTAAGGCAATTAAGGCATCGTGCCTTAAGGCAAATTGCTGGAACTTCCCGTACCAAAAATTATTATTTGTTTAAAAACGATTAACATTTTTGAAAAAAATTTACTTCGAAAAAATTAGATTTTTGAGAAACTATAAATTTGACAAAAAATTACTTTTTTTTTAAACAAAACTATTTTTTCGAAAACAAAATTTTTTTGAAAAGAAAAATGTTTTTTTCATTTTGACATATTTTGGAAATTCTGAACTTTTTTTCAAAGCAATCGTACTTCTTGAACTACATAGAGACGAAATGTCAAAGCGCGCAAGTGCCGCGCCGCCGTCTAACGCATAAGCATTGGTACGGAACCCATAGAACTGTAAAAAAAAATTATACTTATTGTTAAAATCTCTATAAAATATCTGATAATTTGATATGCATATGTCTAATGATCATTTTTAACCGCCAAATGGCATTTTTTTTTACTTTTTTCATTAGATCTCCGAAACCGCTAAACCTGCCTTCATGAAAATTTGATCAATTCTTCATCTTGTCAATACAAGTAAAATTTTTTTTATATTATTAAAATTGAACGCTCCGTTGTCTTAAAAACAGAGTTACCATTTTTGGCACTTTTTCACCCGTATCTTCGGAACGGCCAAAAACTAATCAGCACGTCTCCTTATCAATATGAATCGATTGTTTTTTGAATTATTCGAATCGGTTTTTTGATGTTCCCGAAATCGTCAACAAAAATTTGTATCCGCACACACACACGCACACACATACATCCATTTTTTCTAAGGTATGCCAAAATATTCAAAAACCTTCAAAACGTCGAGAAATGCAAAAAAAAATATTTTCGATTATAAAAAAGAAATTTATTTAAAAAAGAAAAGGCGAGAAGAAAGATAAGGTTAAAAGAAACAAAATGTGAAAAAAAGAAAAGGCGAAAAGAAAGAATAGATGAAAACAAAAAAAATGTGAGTAAAAGAGATGCGAAAATGCTAGAAAAGTAAAAGAAAAAAAGGCAAGTTAAAAAAGGTTAAAAAAAAGGTTATTAAGAAATTTTTGCATTAAGCACTAATATATAATATGCTTTTCAATTATAGTTTTTGCATTTTTATTTCAATTGATATTTATTTTCAGCTATTGCAAAAACATTAGCTCCACTGAAAAAAATCTTTTATACAAAATTTGGTGTACGATTTTCAACCTATATTTTAGGAACAAACAACTATCAATGTGACTAACTAAATAACAAATTATTTATATATTAATTGAACAATTTCAAAGTGAATTTATATCTTGAAGTGAAATGTACTTAATTTATAATATATATATATATATATATATATATATATATATATAATATATTTTACGTTATATATGTGATGACACTTTTTTTATAATATGACAAAGAACAATCAGATATAATAATCGATACCTTTAACAAATACATAAGAGCATTCAGTTCACACATGAAACACAATCGACAACAAATTAAACTTTTAGACGTGACTGTACACAAAATTGACAACATTATTTGCACAATTGGTACAGAAACTACATGGTCCGGGAGATACCTTCATTACGCGTCATATTGTCCCAAAAATTATAAAGTCAATACAATCATTTCTTTGATAGACCACGCAATCATGTTGTCTCACTCTTCTTTTCATACCCAAAACCAACATTAGTAACTAAAACTTTATTAGAAAACGGATATCCCCCACCCTCATCAATTCCATTACCAATAAAAGACTTTCCTATCATAAAAGTAACAATTATCAATCCATCTCCAAGTTATTCCAAGACAACAATATTAAACCAACTTTTCACAGCATGCCTTACATTGAAGGCTTATTTGATTATTTTGCCAAATTACTCAAAGAAGAAAATATTTTCATTTCAGGAACAGCTCTATATTCTTTTAAAGCAATGTTTTCAAAATTAAATCCCCACCCCTCCTAAATTCAATACTAACATAGTTTATTCCATCCCTTGCAAAAATTGTCAAAAACAATACATTGGCCAAACATCACAGTACATTCATAAGAGAATGAGACAACATGAATTAAGCGTCACTCATCATAAAAGCCGAAATTTCCAAAGTACTCTTGTTCAGCATTCCATCGAAAACTCACATAATTTCACCTTTGAACCCAATATTTTATATAGAGAGGATTGTACTTTTAAAAGACTTTTTTCTGAAAGCAGTTTAAATCTTTTTGAATTCGTCAAAAAGTGTTAATAAAAGATCAGATCACAATATCATCATGACTCATATTTAAATTTTTAAACCTGATTAAAAATAATTAATCCTAATAGTTTTTGAATATGTGTATATATATACATGTATATATGTTGTAATATATGTACATCCATATATATGCTATATGTATGTTTTTGGGTATACACTATACACATACACTTGCATATGTGTTCATGTGTATAATTGTGGATACATTAATATATAGATATGTGCATATGTATGTATGAGTATGTAGGTGTGGCATATACAGGTTCATGTATGTATGTATATATATAGATATCTATATATAGATATATATATATATACATAATATTCTCAACATTTACTAAAGCAATATTTTTCCTTTTTTCGTAAATTACCAAACAAGCCATAAAAAATCATTTTGCCAAGAGTTCCGTGCTTTGTCCTTTACATCTGGCAGACAGAAATCCATATCAGTGTGTTTAAGTCTTGTGTAGTCGTAACATCTACAAATATCTTCCAAAAAAATCGAGTGTTTTTTAACAAAAAAATATTAGTGATATGGATATATAAATTATTACAGGTAAATAATTTTTGCTTCTCAATTTTATATAAAACCTTTTTTAGTTAAGTCTTATTACTATCTATCCGGTACATAATCCATTCCTTTATAACAAAATTTTTTCTAATTAATCTGTATTGACCATTGTTAATTAATGTTAATCAGTATTTTAAAAACATTGTATTTGACAGAATAACCTGATGATGGAACGTACCTAGTTCCGAAACGTCGTATTAAACATCTTCAAAAAACAAATTGTTTTTTATTATTGGATTTACTGTTCGGAAAAGAAACAATCAATATATATATATTATATATATATATATATATATATATATAAATATATATATTATAAACTTTATACATACAAAGCAGGTAGTGGTAAAGGAAAATTCCACCAATTTTTCCAAACTATCGTTGTCCAGAAGTATTGTATTATTTTAGAACTGAAATAAATTTAAATTTCCAATCTATTTCACCGACATTTCTCTTCCATTAACCGAATTTGTGCGTTGTCAACGTCGAGGGTTGCCGGATACACTTCTTTTCTAATTACGAAATGATCTCAGGAGCGACGTTTGTCACTCATCCGTTCAGTTATCATCATTTTTCATCGGCTTGACGACTGACGCAGCACCCACGCGTCGTTCGAGGAAATTCTTTTCATTCAGAAGTAATCTGTGCACCAAGATAACATCGCTCTTATTTGTGGAAAATTTAGAAATGTATTTCAGAAGCACTAGGCTCTCGAACACTTATAACATTGTCACAAAAATGATAGATTATTTGTTTTAAATCTCAAATAGTGTTCAAATATAAATTTACTTGTGCCTTATTTCTCTACCTTTCTTGATTTTTACCCTTTTTTAAATTAGTTGATAAGTAAATTTACATATTCCTATTTGAATGGAATTTCTGTTATATTTCATCTGCTTTTATTATTTTTGTTCCTATACCGATTATAAAAGTAATAACGAATTTATATTATCTTTGTATAAAATTTAGTTATTTAATTATTTTAATACAATTTTACTTTATATTATAACAATATACTTTATTTAAATTATATTAAAATTTGAAGCATCATTCTATATACATCCGTATCTCTTTGTGTTTTTTTTGTTATAGAACAAATACCTATGTATTGTTATATAGCAAGTGAAATTCTCTAGAAAATATTGGGTTATATACATATATATAAAAATAAGTCGGGTTTTCCTTCCTGACGATATAACTCCAGAACGCACGAACCGATTTCGACAATTTTGCATTCGTTGAAAAGGTCTCGGACTCCGCAAGGTTTATAGCTAAGAAAATTAGTGCATGGCATCGTGCCTTAATGCAAATTGCAGGAACTTCACACGTAAAAATTAAGTGTGAGTAATGACATTAGTGAGAATTATCAGAATTATGCTTGATTAAGTCAACGAGCAATTCTTGCCGCAAAGAATAATGATGCACACGCACTGAATTTCACCATTCAATCAAAAATTGCTGGCGATTTGGTGACATACCAATAATTCCGACTGGTCTTCCGTTTGACTTCAAACGATTGCAATTTCCAGTTCGCATTGCGTTCGCAATGACAACTAACAAGTCGCAAGGCCAATCGCTTAGTGTTTTCGGGATAAATTTCAAATAAATTATTAAGAAAATCATTGTTTTTCACATGTTATACGTTGCCTGTTCACGAGTTGGAAAACCATCCGCTTTGTTTGTGTTAACGTTAGACCAAAAAACAAAAAATGTGGTTTACCAAAGTTTTCTTTCATTTACTTAGAGAAGTTCAACTAAAGAAACTTCATTTTTGTAATCAAAATAAATTCATTACTGTTGTGCAATAAAATCAAATTATTCCGTTTCAAATATAAAACAAAAAATTTCTTCATCTTTCTCACGAAACCATCTGGTGGCGAAACGGAGTTCGTCGGGTTTGCTAGTTTTCTACTAATTATTTGTATTGTAAAACTATCAAGTAGTGTATAATTTTTTACTGAAACTTGCTACATTTAATTTTTTTTAAGGAGGGTCTTTCAAAAACGACAAATTTTCAAAATTTTAAATTCAAAGTTTAACAAATAGTCTTAACTATAGAAAACTTAAGGAAAATGTGACATTATTTTTGACTAGAACTGTTATTTAGGGTTACTATTCCAAAGTTTGAATGAGCGGAAATTATTGAAATTACCTAGAATAAACGAAAATAGTTGCAGTTTGACCAAAGCTCTAGATTGTAGTTCAAAATTCATAAATTTCAAGATTTTAAGATTTATTTTTCTAATTTTTGACTAATTCTCTAATGATTGTTACAATCAATACTTATATCACTATTGAGCTTGACATTGAGTTTTGGGACAAAATACAGACAGTCTGTGGTTTCTCTTTTTTTAATTGTAGGTATATTTTTATAGCAACAATATTATGTATAATTAATGCCTTTAGTTATCATCTACATGACAATTGCACAATTGGCATCAAATCTTTTTTTTCATAACTTTTTGCGATAAATATAACTATTTTTTAATGTCTATAATGGTTTAATCTAATAAATATTAAAATAACAACGATAAATAAAAAGAAAACTAATAACCCCATCAATGTAGTAAATACGACTTCCATTACCAATTGAATTTTTCTAATTATGTAATAATAAAATACGTCTTTCGATTAAGTGCAATTATTTATTATATATCAATTATCATTTAGAGAAGCATTATCATTCATCGGCCTATAAAGTTAATCGTTGACATTGTTTGCGCGATTAAAACTGTCAATTCCTCAGTTATGAACAGAGAGCTACCTTACACCCTAATATATACAAACGCATCACCATGACCGATATAATAACACGAAATTACATACATTAAATAATAATGGTTACTACTGCAATTGTTTCTCCTGTATAATTATATGGCAGCAAAGAACCATGCATGCAGAGATATACACCCTGTCATTATAGACAAGTGATTGAATAATAGAAAAGGAACATGTAACATATATAAATCAATTATATATATATTCATATATATATATGTATATATATATATATATATATATAAATTATTATATCAATGGTATAACCGATAATTTGAAACGTACCCATATTAACGTTATGACACGTTGCTCTAAAGATAAATCTCAACAATCATTTTTCATCCCTATCCAGCAGCTTAAAATCTATATCTTACTATTTTAAATTTTTGAAGAACTATTTAGAAACTTTTATTTAGAAATAATAACTTTTTTATATAGGGTAGAGCGGGACTTAAATTTTCGCGGGTTAAAAAGTCCATATAAAACTATACCCTGACCAAGATGTAAATTATAAAAATAAATAGTAAATAAAGATGTAAAATTAGTTTTACAAGAGCTAAATTGAATTAATAGCTATCCCAACTCTACTCATGAATATTTTTGACGAAATACTGGATCAAGGTTATATAAAGCGTTATCTCTGTAAAAATGTACCCAAGAATTTTTTATTTTGTATTAGTTGAATAATGTAGCTATTATTTTGTAAATTTAAAATATGACATTGGATCTGTTTGCTTTATAGCTGTCCCTTCTTGCCCCGCTTGATATTGAAAAATATATTTTTACAATTAGGAGTTAACCATAAATTTTACTGAGGACACAGTTTGATAGTTAATTGTGAAATTGCTGTTACTAACTTAATCTACTTTTCTATTCAGTATTTCTCATTATTTACACCCTTGCCAATGTAAAGGCTTAGTTCGTTCCTTTTAGCCCATCTACATGTAAGCTTTTATAGAGTTTTTATAAAAAACTGTTGAATCTAACTTAAAAATAACAATACATCCTATAAAACAATTAAATAAAGCATATCTCAAAATTATATTTAGGTATCATATACTATGGACTAAATCCAAACTAAGCTCATATAATAAGCTACTTTTATATAAATCTTAATTCAAACTAATTTGGTGCTATGGTATACAATTGTGGGGTAGTGCTCATAAGACTAATATAGAAATAATACAGAAAATTCAAAACAAATATTTGAAAATTGCCTTAGGAGCTCCAAAATATGTTCCCAACTGGTTGATTCATGTCGACACGAATACACCTACCATAAATGAAGTAATAACAAAAACAGCACATAAATATAGAAACAAGCTAATCAGTCACCCAAATTCATTAGCAAACTCCTTGATAACAGAGAACTATCCAAGAAGATTGAAAAGAAAAGCGCCACTGGATTTAAGCCATCAACTCTCCTGATAAAAAATGGAAATAACTTAATCATTATTTATAAAAAATTATTTAATAAGTAAATAGTTAAAGTTATATAATTATCAATAAAATATTGTGAATTTTATATCGAATGGAAAAACAACTACTGAGTTGTTTTTTCCAACAAGCCCTTATAGTATACAATGTCCCTTTTCGGCCGACTAGTTTATTGAATGTCCTTTACTGGATAGTTGAAAATAAAAGAGATAATGATAAAAAAAACAACGAAAGAAAATATTCCACTGTCGAAAAATTCCAATTTATATTTAGATATATCTTATACAAACATAAGTACGCCGATAAATCGAATGAAATTTAGAAACGTTTCTATAAATCATTCTTCCGCTTATGTGTATCTCAACTCCTCCAGTTGCGAGCGCTCTCGGATGCTATTCAGATGACACCTTTTTTGCCCTCCGGCCGCAATAAACGTCTGGCAAAGTATTTCCGAACTGTCAAGGAAATAGTCAGAGAAACTAAAATAAGATATAGAATCATCGACTGCTTTGCTTTGCCTCAGTATTTTTACACTTGTGCAGCCAAACGGTCTCGAAGCGTCCCGTCTTATAGGACATTGTCCTTCCGTCTTCGGAATGATGTCACATTCAATTTCTCTTATGTTAGGAACGTTTTTCTTTCGACTTCTCGACTTGTTGAAGTTACTCAAATGGTTTACGCCTGGTAAATAATAATAAGATCGATCCTTCCATGTGGAATTTTCTTTAAGGGAGTAGAGTAGTATCTTGGGATAATAATAATGTTCTCTAAATTTTATAGTAATATTTTTGTACAATCCGGTAGTAATTATTTTTGGAAATTTAATTACATTAAAACTATAATGCTATCTTTACTAATTAAGTAAATATAGACGTTTATTAATGGACTATACAAAGTTTCACGCAGAGGATGTCTCGATGTCCTGGCATCATAATTTATATTCTCATCTGTCGCTTTGCATATAAATTTAATTTTCATCGATATACTTTTAGTTTTTTTTTTGGTGTATTTCATATCACTTTATACTTATTAATTTAGGGGATACTCTCCTATAAAATAGAAATGTTATGGTAATGCTATCTTATAAATCTATCGTCTATCTTTGTATTAATTGGTACTAACGAACTGTCAAAAGGAATAAATTAGAAAAATTATTGTGAAGCTATGTTACGGGTCTATCTTCGTAAGAATTTGTAGAAATAAACTGTCAAAAGTCTATGTATTTGCTATGCGATCGTGCGTTTTACACATAAAACCTAACGTCACATATGTGTTATCAATAAAAAATGAAAAAAAAATTACTTTTTATAGGTTAGGTTGTATGTGTGAAACGCCTAATCGCACAGTAAATATATAGCTTTTACACAGTTAATTTCTACGAACTCATACGAAGATAGACCCGTAACATAGCTTCACAATAACCTTTAGGCCCCATAATTTTTATCTTATTGTTAGTATAAAAATAATTTATTTATAATAAAATGTTATCTTATTCTTGATCATTATTCAGAATTCATTTTTTAGCTCGATATAATTTCTCAGTCTTTACTTTGACTATACGTAGTAATAGAATAGCTAATACCAAAAGCTGCAGTTTTAAAATGTTTGATATCACCTTTCACTTCCGAAATCATAATTCTAATATTTATTAGATAAATTCTGCCATAATTTAGATATTTAGAACAAATTTTTGGCACGATATGTTTCTTAAATTTTAACTTTTTAATGGCTTGCTATACCAAAAACTGTCTTGTGTTTTAAATTTAAATATTTGTATTTATGTTACGCAGTTATGGAATTTATTATTTAAAAACTATCCTTCAAAGAACTCTGGTTGTTGGGTTATAATTTAACCCTTGTAGCTGTGGACTGTATTAAACACTGATTTGTTTTGTATGGTTTATGTATTTGTTGCAGTTCTTATTATAATCACTGATTTGTCACTAAGTTATAATGAAAGAAGATATATTTATTGGTTATTTACATGCTGTTTTGCGCACTTTACTTTTTGAAGTGTACAATTAGTTCCATCAAAACACTCCGCTATTCCCTCTTCCTGTAATCATTCCGTGTAAAAGCTCAATGCCATGAAGATTGTCTCCTTCATTGCCAATATAATAAAACGAAAATACGTCCGAATAATGTTTGAGTTTAATAGATAGTTTGAATCATACATTGCACATAATATTTAACTATAAATTGGATTTCTAATGAATGATAACATTAAGTATATTTATTTCATTCATACAAGATACTTTTTATACACATGATTCATAAACGAAATTCTAATTTCGAAATTTATTGGTTTTTTATCGACAAATTTTACTTTTTTATTTGAAAACGTTTTTATTTTGTTTATAGTTTATTTAAAACAAATTATGTATATAATTGATAAGATCATAATGAAGTGAACTCAAAATTTGGATTACACATTTACAGAATAAATATTTTTATATGGTATCATTCTATTTGAACGGTACCATATTGTGTCTATCCATCCATCTGTTTAACTTGTCCGTCTTAAAGTTTTTTTCCTAAAATGAATATGATGGATTTATATAAAACTGTATCTCAAAACTGCAATATGGTATAGTTTTCTGCTATAATGTCACTTTTGGTTAAATAAATTAATAATAAGAATTTTTAAATAAATTGAACGAAGAATGGGTGTTGTTGAGGCACGTAACTTATAATCGGATTGATGACGGAGTTGTTCAGATATTGGAAATTAGAAATAATACTGTTTTCTAACTTTTATGGTTATTATAGTAACTTGTATTTTTTATGAAATAAATTTGAATTTTACATATAGAATTTAATTAATATATATTTGCAAAGAACTCATACAATAAAAATCATTTAGATAAGTATGCCTGGCAAATAATCCAAAGTTAAGATAGCTATTGTTTGCCAATCATTTTTCTATGCATATTTAAATATATTTATTCGCTATATTAATATTACATAATTGTTTATATGATTGATGCTTTATTTATTCATATCGCGATATATTATTTTTTATATTTCTATTTTCCATGTAGATACCGAAGAGCGTAATTTAATAGTAATTTTATGATACTAAACATCACAGATTGTAGACACTAGATACGATCAAGTCGTGATAGGAATTATGAAGTATTCATTATTAATGAAGAGGTTATTATATGTACTTCAGTGACATTATATGTACTTTATTTGCACAATAATTTGTACGTTATTAATTTATAATCATTAAATTATAATTAATCATACATTTTATATCACATCGACATCACCGAGTTTTATCATGTGTAGGGCACATACGATGTTTTAGAAAAAGCTGAACTTTAGATGAAATTGAATATTCTGCACGAAGTGTTATAGATATATGTATTCTAATAGTAGTGTAGGAGTTATTTATGCCATATTTGATCGAAAGGAAAAGGTCATTTTAAGTTACATTGTGGACATCTAAAAGAAAGCTTCAACATGTCTGTATTTAAGATTTAATCTTCTCGTTTGTCTGTCAGATATCATTGTAAGTATCCGAAAACAGTCCCTTTTCAAGCTCACTTTTCTTCAAAATCTTAAAAGATGAAATGAAAATGAGATTGGAACTGTCTAGAGAAGGTTGATCCTTATTGCCGATGACAACTAGTGTCGTTTAATTTTAAAACTGGTAAATCGTATTCCGAATGTTTTGGAGAATTAAAAAAAACTCAATTTTGTTGTGTTTTGTTTGTTGGAACAATGTTTAGTAGATAGAAGTTAATGTAGTTATTATTATTTTATGAATTTTGTCTTTCATTATACAAAGTATTGTTAAATTTGTGGAAACCATGTGTATAAAATGTTCATGCAATTTTTAACTTCTCGTAGGGTGAGTTATAGTAATCGCAAAAAAATCGAAAATGAAAATTTTTATATATCTTTACGTTTCAATGGTTTCTGAATATTTGAGCATACATTAGAAAAAATGGATGTATGTGTGTGCGTATGTGTGTGTGTGCGGATACAAATTTTTGTCGACGATTTCGGGAACACCGATCAACCGATTTGAATAATTCAAAAAACATTCGATTTGTATTCATAAGGAGACGTGCTGATTAGTTTTTGGCGAAAGCAGGTCTAGCCTTTCCGAAGATACGGGACAAAAAGTGCTGAAAACGGTTTAATAATTCAAAAAAACATTTTAGTGGTATTGACAAGATAAAAAACTGATTAAATTGGGAAGGCAGGTCCAGCGGTTATGGACTCTCAATAAAAATAACTTAAAAAAATGTAATTTGACGGTAAAAAATGTTTATTGGACATATGTACATCAAATTATCAGATATTTTATAGAGATTTTAATAATGTGTACACACTTTGTGTAAATTTTGTTGCATTCCGTATCAAGATTTTTAATTACGGTACGGGAAGTTCCAGCAATTTGCTTTAAGGCACGATACCATGCACCTCACTAGTTTTGCATTAGCTTGCTTTGACACGATATTTAATTTCAGTTTTTTTTAAAGAATTATATCTTTAACGTCGTTTTTTACGCTTGTAAATTATTAAGTTTTTCATGGTATTATGAACATTAATTGACCATGAATAAATTACATTCTAATAACCGCAAGTACGTTTTTTTTATAATTTCACAATTTATCACCCGAAATTTTCAATTTACAAACATACGTAAGATACTTCACAGCATCCACAGCAGTTTTGGCACTTACCAGTATATAGTGCATTAAAAAGAAATTTATTGTTTTATGTTTTTTAACTAAACGTCATGAATTTGATTTAGCTCCTGTGTTATGAATGGAAATTTCGTATAAGTTTAGTCATCGAATATAAGCAGATATTTATAGATCGTTAAGAAGACAGCAAGTGTGTTACAATGGTTAAATATTTATCTTAATTTTATCCTTGACTCAGTTATTGTAAAATACTATGTGTAATCGATAATGTGCAATTTGTAAACTTCTGCTATGTATTTATAATATTAATAAGAAATTAAGGTTGCGATCGGCTTATAATGGTATATAGTAACTTGAGCTACCAAGGTTTTGATTAATGAAATTCCTTTCTGAAACACATTTTTCTCGAAGTAATTTCCATTAGCTGCTCGATTCAATGATAATTCCTTTGAAAACACTCTCTAGTTCCCCACGAAGAGGTGACGAATTGCTATAATCTATAACTAACGTAAAGGCCGGTTGCCTGGGTGCCCTTTCCTCGTACCATATCTTATCTGGATTAGCTGATTTTCTTAAAAGCCCCTACGCAGAAAATACGAGACCTATATTATTAATCAAACCGTTTTCTGAGCTTTTGAAATAAATTTTCCTGTAGAAAGCCCTCAATGTTTTCCCATGTAGAACTGTACATTTTCGAACTTTATTGCAGAGGATGACGCGTTTTTTTTCCGTTGTATCAGAATAGATATCTTGTATTTAATTAATCATAATGAATATTTGATTAAAAGACTGCTTTTTTGTAATTTTTCATGTGAAGTGATTCAGTAAATAATTTATGATCAGGGAACGTAGAAAAATTAATTATAGATTAATAACTAGATTGGGTAGGGGACAACTGTGTTGGTAAATGTAATAGCTCTGGTTTTCGTCGCTTTTATTATTTTAGTATTTATGTGATATTTTATATTTACATCATTTGCAGCTGCTTTAGTAAAATAATTCAGTTCTTATTAATTCAGCTTAGGTCCCTAATAGATTTTGCCGATTAACAGAACAATGTTGTGGCAAGACCATGTTACACTTCAACTTGCATACATTATGCTACTGAATTATACTAAATACTGTCAAAATGTCATGTATTTGCTGTGCATTCAGGCATTTTACACATAAACTGCAACGTCACTCGTATGTTATGAAGCTGTGTCAGAAAGGCCCTGTTATCTAACATATTTTTTTGAAATTGGTTTCTTGGTTAAAGTTTCTATCTGACAACCTGAGAAAAATGCCTAACTGCATAGCAACCGCATGGCTTTTGACAATATTTAGAACGATTTTGAATGGAAAGTTCTACATAACGTAGCCTTGCCATAACATTGAAATGTTATGTGGCAGAATCGGTCCCGTAATTTATATTTACATAAGGTCCATTTTTATTTTAAATCATTCATTATCTTCGAATTACAATCTAATTATTTCAATTATTGTAACATTAAATGCGATAAATTTTTTCATATACCTAAGAAATTTTATTAATGCTGAATAGGGAATCATAATGTTTTCACTACAGTACTTCTATTTGAGTTATGTTTATATCAATATAATTTAATCACTACAGCGAACATGTGAATAAATTTTAGGGTTTTAATGATTTATTAAATCATAGAACATATTCTAGTTAATAATTTATTATTATTATTTAGCTTTTGCAAGGTTCAAATAAGATATGCAAGATTCAACTAAAATATTTTAATGCTATATACTACGATTCAAACATTTTCTGAAAAATATTATTTTACCAGCCTAAAATTTAAAAGTTATTACATCATTTTAAATGTATTTTTTATTTGTGAATATTTCATCAAAATGTCTATATTGAAACCAGATAGAGTGATTCAAAAACTGAATCTAAGATGTTCCTCGTCGATTTTCTGAAGCTCTCGGAAACGTCCGCAAACGATCAGGAAGAACCGACTAGTCTTACATCAGTTCCGCTCGGTAAATTTTGTGTTGCGATTGATCTGTACTACGAATACTTAATCCTTTAGACAAACGAGAAGTGTTTGGCTTCACATATCAAGTGGTCGGACTTCTAGATTGATTTTCTGGGATGGACGAACCGTTTTGAGGTTACTGCTGCAGTAAATTACTTTGATGGCTTTTAGGATCACATTTTCTTAAGCATGTGTTGTTGCCATTGCACCATTAAGATAATATGAAACAAATCATGCCAAATACTAATTTAGAGTGTGATAATTTAGAAAAGGACTTCAACCTTATAAACAATAGGCATTGTTAGATGTTGTAAATTTTACTAAATTCGTCTCGTACACTTAACTAATTTGAGATGAGTCTAATTCCGAATGCGAATAATTAGGAATTGAATCGTTATTGCAGAATATAAATGTTTATACACATGCATACATGTAACTATTTAATTAAATTGACTCGCTTCTATCGTCGAATGATCGTTACATTATACCCGCTTTTCAAAAGTAAGTTATCATTAATACAAATGGTCAATTCGCTTGTACGTTTATATGATAATCCGCAACGGAAGGGTATTAGACTAAGAATATCCTGGTAAGCTTATTTGAAAACATTTTAAATATATGGGCATATGTTTTCACAAGAGAATAACCCGTGGTCACAAAATTACATAATGCGATAATAACATTTATAATAAAATTTATCCAAATTGTAGTTAGAATTGTAATAATCATTTTCGAAGACCTCAATAGAAACAGCTAACTTTCAAGAAATTGTAAAGTAGCGCAACTAATCAAGTAGGATTAAACTACTTCATTATAATTTTTTTAAAACCTATATTATCTCACTTTTTTAGTGTACGTGATTGACGAACGTGTTCGTCATGGAGATGTGGCAGAACTTTGTGTATTGACGAATATATTCGTCATGTATGTAATAAGGTGACCATATTTTTTTAAGAGACAGTACGGGGGGAGGGGGGGAGGCGAGAGTATATGCAACAAAACTTACTAATTTTAAAATAACAAATACCATTTAAAAATGAAATAAAAATCAACTTGTTTTAAATGAATCTTTTTTTATCAGATTTACTGACTTTTAGTAAGAACTTTATTATTCGATTACATTCTATATTATATCTTGTATTTTTGCTTTTATTTTTTATAAAATTTGTTCATTTTTATGATTATCTTAAAATAAATAGCACTTGTGCCAGATAGCAGTCAAAAAGTTTTTATAATTTTTGTTATTTTTTGTGGAAATTATTAATATAAGAGGCAATTTTAATCAGCCTTCAGAATTTTGTATACAGCTATTTTTTTATTCATAACGTATATTTTTTGTACATAACATTTTCATATATTTGATGAGATGGTTGTAATTTTATTATCGAATAAAAACGAAAACTCAATTTAATGCTATATTTTTGAAAACCCGGGACAATCCGGGTCAAAAGATTTAAATACGGGACAAAAATTCTTTTTTAAAAAAATACCCGGGGCACAACGTGGAAATCCGGGACTGTTCCGGCCATTGCCTACTTAGATTGTAGTTTTTGAAAAGACAAAAACAAAACATATTCTCAAATTTCAAGATATTTGAGACTTAAGATGAATAGATGTAACTGTCATTTTACCTCAAAATAACATTTTACCTCGATCTGGCGATACAAAACTGTGCGCACAACTCAATGAGAAGAGCATCATAATTTCCTGATTAATACTGACTTTTTTATTAACAATAGACACATGAAAACTATTTTGTTTAGTGCAATCAAAAAGCCTTAAAGCACATTTAGAAAGGAAATTTAAAAAAATTACATATTAAGCAAGAATAATGAGAATTATAATTATTTTTATCAGTGTTAGTGAAAAATCCAAATATAACCAAATTAAATATGCTTGAATATAATAGTATGTTTGACGAACACACGAAACATGGTGTGATTACAATATTTCGGATCTGGTGTGATTACAATATTTTTCGTTTTTAATTATTTACTTGAATAGTGATCAGAACTTAAGGCTCTGAGTGATGAACTTCTTACAAATCACGTCTGATTTTTTTTATAGATCACAACAGTTTTTCTATCTTTACAAATATTGCAATAGGGATGATTCTTTTCATTGATGCAGCAATGCCCAGTACAGGCTATTTTTACTTGGAAACACATTTGCTATCTGTATTTTCAAGTGAAAACCAAGTCACTACTGCTTGTCATCAGACTGCTCGAACACTTACCTACAAGCGAGCCCCAATTAGGTGTTCAGATCTAATACGTTTGTTTGTCTTAATGTTTACTGATTATTAAAAAACTACGATGATTCAAGCATTACTCATACAAATAGCACAAATTAACAACTAAATATTGTATAATGCCAATGTAACGATTGCATAAAAAAATCTCTCCAATTCCGCCTCTGATTCGGCTCACAATCGGTCTGGCCTCCGGTGGAAAGAGGACACGGGCGCTGGTCATTCGTATTTATTAGTCTGTGTCTAACGTTAGGAGGGCGGACGAAGAAAGCACTATACCTACTACCGCGTCTAGAACGATACTAATAGCTGAATAAATGACGTATAGGTTAACTAGGTCTTCTTGCATGAGATCGTGGAAATTCGAGCAGAAATTGCTGAGATTTGCCGAATAAAGCGGATTCCTAATTGATCATTTCGGATGGATAAGGTTAATACAATTTAGTTTTGCGTAAGATTTTGGAAACGAAAGTTGTCGGTCAATTTGAATATATCGACTTGAAAATATAGATTTTTCATCAAATATGTTTCCAGGTAGAAATAGCCTTTCCCGTTGCATTAATTCCAATAATGCATCAGCTCTAATAGATAAGTTCTTTTCTGAACAGCTATCAGAACACTATACGCTCTTGGGTTAATTTGACTTAACACTACGTCGATTTTACAGATGGCAACCCAAACAGTAGTCTCATCTCTGTCTGATAAATTTTATTATTACAATTTCTGTAATAAGTCGAATATATTATTGATGCAGCAATGCCGGATGAGAGCTATTTTCACTAGGATATATATTGCTCTCTATATTTCCAAGTAAAAACTGATGTTTAATACTGCTTGTCACCAGGCTTCTCGTAGTGGGATCGAAGGACCTTTGATTCAGGTCTAGTCGCTCTAACTACTTACCCAGATAGTTTCTAATAACAATGTACTTTTGTTACGTAGTTATAGAATTTATTAAAACTCTCCTTCGATAATTCAGGTTGTTGGGTTATAACTTAACCCTTGTAGCTGTGGACTGTATTAAACAC
Organism: Ctenocephalides felis; assembly: GCF_003426905.1. Taxonomy (NCBI): domain Eukaryota; kingdom Metazoa; phylum Arthropoda; class Insecta; order Siphonaptera; family Pulicidae; genus Ctenocephalides; species Ctenocephalides felis. The sequence goes on along the minus strand of NW_020536999.1, from coordinate 45,167,983 downwards.
TGATTTTTTTGTATATTATGTATTTGTTGCAGTTCTAATTACAATCACTGATTTGTTACTAAGTTATAATGAAAGAAGGTACATTTATTTTTATTGGTTATTTACATGTTGTTAAGCGGACTTTACTTTTAGAAGTGAACAACTAGTTCCATTAAAACACTCCACTACCCCCTCTACAAGGGGTAGCAACCATTCCGTGTAAATCTTAATGCCCTGAAGTTTGTCACATTCATGGCCAATATAATAAAACGAAAAGACGTCCGAACAAACAAATATGGATAGATCAACCGGTTTCCATCTAAAAATGCGACATAAGGAAAAGTTTCAGTCTAAAAGCTCATAAGGTTTTTTCGTTGATAAGATGAGTATATATAAAAAATCGAAAATTAACTTTATTGTATCTTTGAGATGCTTCGTGTAGGAACCCGAAATATTGTAAAATATAATTTTTGTGGTACAAAATGATTATTGAAAAATTAATTTTTATTTATGGATTTATGTAACTATGATGGAAAATAATGTGCTCAACTATTACAATGATCATACATTTGAAGCAACTAATTTAGATCCGTAAATCTGAATGAGATAGTAGTAATTATTTAGACTAACTGGGCTTTAAGCAATTTCGGCTTAGATCGTATATCGTGAATACGGTCCATTGCTGTTGCTTTATTATAGCACTTGCTCGATAATTATCGTTCTGATTATATATTCGTGTAAAAGAAACTTTACTTAGGCGAGCATTTTAGATTATAATGTTATTAGTTGTTCCATTACAACATTTTTCCATTCTTCTGCTGATTTTATCTGATGTTCGTGCATCGAATGCGGTTGACGGGCTAATTGGACTATTTAACGAATTAAGAGCGTTTCGACGAATCCAATTAAAATTGGATCAAATGTGTTATGTTGTTATATTCAACAACTTTAAAGCCGATACTTCCTGATTAGTTCACTATTCATTTATTCATATTTAGACACATTTTAGATTTAATCTTAGTCAGTTAACCAGCCATGTGTGCCATGTAGTTATAAGGGCTTTTGAAGTAAATTCGTGTGAAATGTTTTATTTTGTTAAATTGGAACTGACAGAATTTAAATTAATATTTTCAATTAATTTTAAATATTTATTAAAAATTAATTCAACTAATATATACATTTTTATTATATATTTTAACTACCTAATACAGTTTTTCTAGAAGAAACGATTTTACTGCCAGTGCATTGCTTTTCCAAAACAAATTACATATATTTCAAGCGCATTAAAAGGTAATAAAAATAATAAATGGAACATTATGAAACGCAATGAAAGAATTTACAACTAAAATCTGCGGTTTAGTGGTCATAAATTATTTTAAGCTATTTCATGACACTATAAAAAATTAGCGGCAACATTTACATATCTTCACGCATCATAAGCGAATACGGAGGCTTAGGCTAGGGTCACATAGTAGTTAAATTTTCTCATTTACTCACCAGCTTTTGAAATAAGTTTTCCTATAATAAAGTTTATTCTACGACGTCGTCAGTAATTTTTAGTCTAACATAGTTTATTATTTGATTTTGATATTATTATTTTGTGTTTTGATTTGTTTACTTGATTATTTAGTTACAATTTCAAATATTAAATCATGGCTTTATGATTTTTACTAATTGTAGAATAGAGTGTAACGGGGCTTAAAGATCCGCGGGTAAAAATGTACTACCATTATCTAAAATTCAAGTGAAGTTATTTTGTATACAGGTAAAGAATTTTGTTAACAACAATATTTGAAAGTAGGGGGCAAAAGATATGTAACCAGCCATCGTTCTAAACCGGGAGACTTTGCTATCACGAGATAAGTGGCCACATTGCCAATTTTGTATCAGAAGGATTTTTATCGTTATTAGTCTTTTTGTTTTTAAACACAATTTGTAATATCAAGTTTAGTTTGTAATATCTGAATATAAATAAGTATTAAGTGAAAAAATCATAGTAGTATAATTTTGAATTAGCTGAGAAATTTACTGAACGTAGTTAGATAGTTGTTGAGTGCTACATATTATTTGTTTTGGTTTCACAGTAGGATTGCGAAAAATCAAATAAACCTTTATGCTCCGTCCTACCCTATCACCTAATTGTATACTAAAGACAGTAGTTGGCTATTATATTCTTTATGTTGTTGAACAGTTTTATGGATGATGTTCATACAATTTATTGTTTGTTTTTGAAATATCATTTTTTGAAAAAAAAAAAGAAGAAGAAAATGATCAATGGATTATATACTCAGTTAGTATTTTTGTCAATTGGTCTAATTGTATTTTCGAAGCCGAGAATCTACTAGAAGCTGCCTAAAATAATATATATCACAGCCGCAGTTTTTGTCGTTGTACGCGGAGCCTCATGTTTGACCACAATTTGGACAATCAATGACCACCTATTTTCCGAGGAAAATTGTGTGTGACACCAGCCTTAGATGCGACTCGCGTCGCGACGCATCTGTCGAGAAACCATCGAGATGCAACGCTCCGATGAAACTAGAATCGTATTATGAACTAAGTATAATAATAATGAGTCACTGCAACTAGTTTTGGTTTACGATCTGGCGCCCGTTAGTGGAGCTCCTTGCCAGATTTAACCATACAAATCGTATGCGTGTACATCTGTCCGACAACGCCCATTGTCTATGGGAGATAAAGTTTCTTAAACATTGGAAATCGATTGATTTTACATAATCTTTGAGAGAATAATTTTGACTGACCAATAACATAAATCTTTGGTATAAGTTTTTATGGGGCTCATGTATAATGCTTTTATATTGCTAAAATTTGGCTTTGCATTTCAACACCATCCTGGGATTATTTTGGATAGCAAAGGTTAGGGACTGAAGTATACTTACTATTAGTGGATTCAGACTCTTCTTAAATTTAAATAATACACAATGATAAGTATCAATTCAGCACTGAAAGTGATGACAAGTAGAAGCACATATTGGTTCATAAAGCACACAAAATTTATAAGAGTCACCAGTCGACCACCAAGGGGAGATCAAAGAAAAAGCACTTAATAGTCTTGGAGTTATTATCGACTATGAGGTATTAGAGCTCTCATTGAAATGTTACTGTATCAAGCTAAATAAACGACTTTGAATTCAACTTAATGTAAAAAGCTTATAGAATGTCTTACATTATGGTTGTTGTACCTTGTTTATGTTTTGCTTTTTGCTATATTAATTTCTGCTATATTCGCTTTTTAAAAAAATAAAAACATGACCAGATATGAAGTTACTATACTTATATTTAATTGCTATAATATTTTTTATGTATTTATTAAACAGAAAATACATATAAATTTCTATAAGCTAAATTGAAAGGGTTTATAAAACTCTATCAATTTCTATAAAAATTGATAGAGTTTATATTAACTCTAAAAAAATCAATTATTCTTTTCGGCGGCCATTCTGTTTTAATTTGTTTTTGATATCTGAAAAGTGCCCTTATAATTGAAATTTGCTACTTCTGCATTTTGTTCAATTTGCGATGGAACTATATTTGTTTCGACGTATTTTCGTTTTATTATTATTGGCCATGAAGGTGACAATCTTCATGGCATTGAGCTTTTACACGGGATGGTTGCTACTCTGGTAGAGGGGAAGCGGAGAGTTTAATGGGACTAATTGTACATCACATCTAAAAGTAAAGTCCTCAAAACAACATGTTTTATGGGTAATAAATAAATATATCTTTTTTCATTATAACTTAGTGACAAATCAGTGATTGAACTTCAACAAATACATACAAATATAAAATAAATAAATGTTTAAACAGTCCACAGCTACAAGGGTTAAATTATAACCCAACAAGCTGAGTTATCGAAGGAGAGGTTTAATAAATTTCACAATCACGTGGCGGTATACAATCTTAATATAATATAATGCAATTTGTATCAAATATATGCCATTTAAAAGATGTAAGAAAAAAATCCCAATATAGATTATTAATAAAATTAACTATATATCATCTTATGACATCCCTGTAAGTTTAAGGATCGCTTGTCAATGAACTATAACTATTGTAGCATGCAGCTTTATCCTTGACCAGTAGTTGAATTTTAACTTGCATGTCTCGCGTATTAGCTGACAAGAGCCAAATATCTTACTCAACCAAGCGAAAGCTTACTTATTTCATTTCATGTATCAGTACTATACTCGTGATTTAAATAGAACATTTATATGACATGTATTGAGTAATATTTGTCTTTACTTGACATTAAAATGTTTCATGTTTGAGAGGCATGTTGTTTGCCTAAGATCTTATCTTGATATATGCAGAGAAATATATAGGTCATTTGGATACAGTAACTCACTAATTATTCTTAATTTTATTAGCAAAATTCATATAAGTTGGATTGATAGAAAGTCAAACAGCTCATTCATGCAAATGCAGTAAATGCTTACATGCTAAATCAGTTCACTATTTGAATAACTTATTCCATCGGTGGTATTGATATTGAATCGGTGGTTATATTATTTTCTGTAAACCCCACGATGTATACTATCACATGACTAATTTTCTATCATTACGAAATATCACGATTTATTTATAGTGTTTGACTTTGCGGGTAATCAGCATAAAATGTTGTCATGAAAAACATTCAGTTAGAACAACATCAGTATTGAATCACATCTACAACTGAAACCACTCCATTAGGTTTTTCTGTTACAAAATATTGTTTCAATTTATTTATGTATTTCACATAATGTGCATAAGAATTTTGGATTATCCTATTTATTCTAAGCCAATTGTAATATAAGTTTATCCATGCGTTCGGGTACATAAACATTATTGATTATTTCTCTAATATATACAGCTTGTCAGCTTCTGTGAATAAAAAGTGAAACATATTTGAATGCAGTTATTATTTTTTGTGAAATCTTGTGTATCATGTAATATCTTGTAACCTAATTCTTATAATAACAAAAGCATGTAAATAGCTTTTATAAATTTTCATAATGGTTTATCGCTCGTTTTAGGCAAATCCAACTATAAATCTTTCGTTTAGAACTTTTAGGCATATTTACTTTCGGTAGGTGTGAGAACATAAGCCTTGCGTATATACTTTACGGTTACGAAAGAATTCACTGTGTTGTATTTTTGTATTTACTAACAACTGAAAATGCAGCTAAAGTAAAGTTACAGCAATATTATATGATATTGTAGAATCAGAGCAATTAAGATCTTGCTCTGAAGCATTTTGAATTGTTTTCATCTTTATTATCTACTTGAAATGCGCATTTCAAAAAAATAAAATTGTCTTGAAATATGATCATTTTATTAAAATAAGGCCTAGCTCGTAGGCAAATGGTTAGAGCGACTAGATCTCAATAAGACCTGGATTCAATCCCGCTTCGACCAGCCTGTTTTCAAGCAGTAGTGACAATAATTTTTTCTTAAAAATATAGATATCAATATGTACCCAAGTGAAAACAGTCCTAATACAGCATTATAATGATGAATGAAATAATTCATAATACAGAGATTGGACAACTATTTGGGTTGCCATATGTAGAATCAACTTGTATTAAGTCAAATAGGCCCAACACCCTACATAGTCTAGTCATTATAATAAGTTTACCTCGGAATTCGAGATACCCAGCTGTAAGTCTGTAAATACTTGTATATTGACACCTAAAAGTTGTCTTAAACCTTACATATGTTGCTTACATTCTACCATATATAGGTTTTGAGACAACTTTTAGGTGTCAATATACAAGTGTATACAGACTTACAGTTGGGTATCTCGAATTCCGAGATTTTTATCTAATTTAAGCTTAAATGACTGTACTAATAGGACTCGTGAGTTATAATTCCAGTTCAAAATATTTTTTTAGACAAGTTATAATTTTTAGACTTCAGATTATCTATCAATTGAATTTATGATTATTCCTTGCTCCTACATAGTTGTGAAATTCTTATTTGAATATTTCAGTTAGTTATTGAGTATTTTGTGTCATGATAAATTGATAATATAGCGATACACATTGTGTTGGTGATATGCATATAATTTACGAAGCTATACATCAGATTTTCTGTTCGTACATACAAATTCTACATTTGCATAATTGTTTTTGTCATTGGATATTACACTGGAGTTTTTATTTTACGTATACTACATTTATTTAATAACAACTTTAGAATGTATGTAGATAGAGTTCTTAGATTTAAAAATAAACAACTGTGCCATACTTGATGCAATAGGTATCTTAAAAACGTAAGATTTCGATTGTTCTTTTAAATATTTTTTCAATATTGTTCTTTTAATATTTTTTAATATAACATCTTTCATTATGTGTACAACGCGTGTCCACCTTGGCTTATTGGTTAAGGATGTGGGCTAATAGTTTTGCGTTTAATTCCAACCTTGGTTAGCTCGATATCAGGCGGGATGATATCAAATTTCCACTGGGTGTGTAGATTGTAAATATAATCTCAAGTAAAAATTGCCTTGCATGGGTGGGAATTGCTTGAACAAACAAGTATTAGATATATGTCTGATACAATCCTATAGGAGGAAAGTTAACCTATGGGTTGCCCCTCATGAAACAATAGGATAAGTCTTCAAGAAATAGCTTATTATAGGAAGTAGTTCTGATCAAGTCGTAGTTAGGCACATTGCTTATATATGTTTACAAAATCTTTTCATTTTACTAGATTGATTTTTTTTACATTTAGGAAACTCAATCTTATTTTCATATTAGAAATTTTTCTGTCCGCAAATCTCTGCCGGAAACGTGTGCGTGGAGATATTTCTGCTTCAAGGCGACTCTGCTAATAGTTTATAGTGCGTGCGTCTGTGATACACATTACTTACGGTTAATTATAGAAACGCAAGTCGTAAGTGTGAATGCTTTCGGAAATGCATTTTGCGACGATGTGCGGAAATTTTACCAATGACACTCAAATTGCAAATCTGCAAATTTATTTTATCGTTTATTTCGAGTGCATCAGATTTCCAAGTATAATTGTACAAGTACATCTACTTGTAGAATAATAGGTAGCATGGATACGTGTGCTATATTTATCACATTTATCAAAATACTATTATTTATTATTAATGGAGATACTATGCAATTAACAACTGTTTAAATTTTGCATTTCAGTTCTTCAATTTAATGGAATTTGAATCTAAATTCTGTTTAATTTTTTTAATAAATTTATATTAATATTTATATTAATATACGTACGTCAGATGTAATTATATGTATTATGTAAATAGTTTCATTTCATCACTTGATATAAAGAGTTAACACAAATCAGCATGAGTTCTTCTGTCTATTTTAACAAATAACATTTTTTGTTACAACTATTCATATAGTTATAAGTTATAAGAAAAAAAACACTTATGAGAATTATGTGTAAAGTAAATAATATTCTTATGTTCTCTATCGTGATTTTCAAATTTTTAACCCTTTTTTCCACCCTT
>NW_020536999.1:45135076-45159521 GCF_003426905.1 Ctenocephalides felis | reverse complement strand
CCATCTGTTTAACTTGTCCGTCTTAAATTTTTTTCCTAAAATGAATATGATGGATTTATATAAAACTGTATCTCAAAACTGCAATATTGTATAGTTTTTCTGCTATAATGTCACTTTTGGTTAAATAAATTATAATAAGAATTTTTAAATAAATTGAACGAAGAATGGGTGTTGTTGAGGCACGTAACTTATAATCGGATTGATGACGGAGTTGTTCAGATATTGGAAATTAGAAATAATACTGTTTTCTAACTTTTATGGTTATTATAGTAACTTGTATTTTTTATGAAATAAATTTGAATTTTACATATAGAATTTAATTAATATATATTTGCAAAGACTCATACAATAAAAATCATTTAGATAAGTATGCCTGGCAAATAATCCAAAGTTAAGATAGCTATTGTTTGCCAATCATTTTTCTATGCATATTTAAATATATTTATTCGCTATATTAATATTACATAATTGTTTATATGATTGATGCTTTATTTATTCATATCGCGATATATTATTTTTTATATTTCTATTTTCCATGTAGATACCGAAGAGCGTAATTTAATAGTAATTTTATGATACTAAACATCACAGATTGTAGACACTAGATACGATCAAGTCGTGATAGGAATTATGAAGTATTCATTATTAATGAAGAGGTTTATATGTACTTCAGTGACATTATATGTACTTTATTTGCACAATAATTTGTACGTTATTAATTTATAATCATTAAATTATAATTAATCATACATTTTATATCACATCGACATCACCGAGTTTTATCATGTGTAGGGCACATACGATGTTTTAGAAAAGCTGAACTTTAGATGAAATTGAATATTCTGCACGAAGTGTTATAGATATATGTATTCTAATAGTAGTGTAGGAGTTATTTATGCCATATTTGATCGAAAGGAAAAGGTCATTTTAAGTTACATTGTGGACATCTAAAAGAAAGCTTCAACATGTCTGTATTTAAGATTTAATCTTCTCGTTTGTCTGTCAGATATCATTGTAAGTATCCGAAAACAGTCCCTTTTCAAGCTCACTTTTCTTCAAAATCTTAAAAGATGAAATGAAAATGAGATTGGAACTGTCTAGAGAAGGTTGATCCTTATTGCCGATGACAACTAGTGTCGTTTAATTTTAAAACTGGTAAATCGTATTCCGAATGTTTTGGAGAATTAAAAAAAACTCAATTTTGTTGTGTTTTGTTTGTTGGAACAATGTTTAGTAGATAGAAGTTAATGTAGTTATTATTATTTTATGAATTTTGTCTTTCATTATACAAAGTATTGTTAAATTGTGGAAACCATGTGTATAAAATGTTCATGCAATTTTTAACTTCTCGTAGGGTGAGTTATAGTAATCGCAAAAAAATCGAAAATGAAAATTTTTATATATCTTTACGTTTCAATGGTTTCTGAATATTTGAGCATACATTAGAAAAAATGGATGTATGTGTGTGCGTATGTGTGTGTGTGCGGATACAAATTTTTGTCGACGATTTCGGGAACACCGATCAACCGATTTGAATAATTCAAAAAACATTCGATTTGTATTCATAAGGAGACGTGCTGATTAGTTTTTGGCGAAAGCAGGTCTAGCCTTTCCGAAGATACGGGACAAAAAGTGCTGAAAAACGGTTTAATAATTCAAAAAAAACATTTTAGTGGTATTGACAAGATAAAAAACTGATTAAATTGGGAAGGCAGGTCCAGCGGTTATGGACTCTCAATAAAAATAACTTAAAAAAATGTAATTTGACGGTCAAAAATGTTTATTGGACATATGTACATCCAATTATCAGATATTTTATAGAGATTTTAATAATGTGTACACACTTTGTGTAAATTTTGTTGCATTCCGTATCAAGATTTTTAATTACGGTACGGGAAGTTCCAGCAATTTGCTTTAAGGCACGATGCCATGCACCCCACTAGTTTTGCATTAGCTTGCTCTGATACGATATTTAATTTCAGTTTCTTTTATATCTTTATATCTTTAATGTCGTTTTTTACGCTTGTAAATTATTAAGTTTTTCATGGTATTATAAACAATTAATTGACCATGAATAAATTACATTCTAATAACCGCAAGTATGTTTTTTTATAACTCCACAATTTATCACCAGAAATTTTCAATTTACAAACATACGTAAGATACTTCACAGCATCCACAGCAGTTTTGGCACTTGCCAGTACATAGTGCATTAAAAAGAAATTTATTGTTTTATGTTTTTTAACTAAACGTCATGAATTTGATTTAGCTGCTGTGTTATGAATGGAAATTTCGTATAAGTTTAGTCGTCGACTATAAGCAGATATTTATAGATCGTTAAGAAGACAGCAAGTGTGTTACAATGGTTAAATATTTATCTGAATTTTATCCTTGACTCAGTTATTGTAAAATACTATGTGTAATCGATAATGTGCAATTTGCAAACTTCTGCTATATATTTATAATATTAATAAGAAATTAAGGTTGCGATCGGCTTATAATGGTATATAGTAACTTGAGCTACCAAGGTTTTGATTAATGAAATTCCTTTCTGAAACACATTTTCTCGAAGTAATTCCATTAGCTGCTCGATTCAATGATAATTCCTTTGAAAACACTCTCTAGTTCCCCACGAAGAGGTGACGAATTGCTAGTAATCTATAATTAACGTAAAGGCCGGTTGCCTGGGTGCCCTTTCCTCGTACCATATCTTATCTGGATTAGCTGATTTTCTTAAAAGCCCCTACGCAGAAAATACGAGACCTATATTATTAATCAAACCGTTTTCTGAGCTTTTGAAATAAATTTTCCTGTAGAAAGCCCTCAATGTTTTCCATGTAGAACTGTACATTTTCGAACTTTATTGCAGAGGATGACGCGTTTTTTCCGTTGTATCAGAATAGATATCTTGTATTTAATTAATCATAATGAATATTTGATTAAAAGACTGCTTTTTGTAATTTTTCATGTGAAGTGATTCAGTAAATAATTTATGATCAGGGAACGTACAAAAATTAATTATAGATTAATAACTAGATTGGGTAGGGGACAACTGTATTGGTAAATGTAATAGTTCTGGTTTTCGTTGCTTTTATTATTTTAGTATTTATAGGTTATTTTATATTTACATCATTTGCAGCTGCTTTAGTAAAATAATTCAGTTCTTATTAATTCAGCTTAGGTCCCTAATAGATTTTGCCGATTAACAGAACAATGTTGTGGCAAGACCATGTTACACTTCAACTTGCATACATTATGCTACTGAATTATACTAAATACTGTCAAAATGTCATGTATTTGCTGTGCATTCAGGCATTTTACACATAAACTGCAACGTCACTCGTATGTTATGAAGCTGTGTCAGAAAGGCCCTGTTATCTAACATATTTTTTTGAATTGGTTTCTTGGTTAAAGTTTCTATCTGACAACCTGAGAAAAATGCCTAACTGCATAGCAACCGCATGGCTTTTGACAATATTTAGAACGATTTTGAATGGAAAGTTCTACATAACGTAGCCTTGCCATAACATTGAAATGTTATGTGGCAGAATCGGTCCCGTAATTTATATTTACATAAGGTCCATTTTTATTTTAAATCATTCATTATCTTCGAATTACAATCTAATTATTTCAATTATTGTAACATTAAATGCGATAAATTTTTTCATATACCTAAGAAATTTTATTAATGCTGAATAGGGAATCATAATGTTTTCACTACAGTACTTCTATTTGAGTTATGTTTATATCAATATAATTTAATCACTACAGCGAACATGTGAATAAATTTTAGGGTTTTAATGATTTATTAAATCATAGAACATATTCTAGTTAATAATTTATTATTATTATTTAGCTCTTGCTAGGTTAAAATAAAATATGCAAGGTTCAAATAAAATATTTTAATGCTATATACTACGATTCAAACATTTTCTGAAAAATATTATTTTACCCAGCCTAAAATTTAAAAGTTATTACATCATTTTAAATGTATTTTTTATTTGTGAATATTTCATCAAAATGTCTATATTGAAACCAGATAGAGTGATTCAAAAACTGAATCTAAGATGTTCCTCGTCGATTTTCTGAAGCTCTCGGAAACGTCCGCAAACGATCAAGAAGAACCGACTAGTCTTACATCAGTTCCGCTCGGTAAATTTTGGTGTTGCGATTGATCTGTACTACGAATACTTAATCCTTTAGACAAACGAGAAGTGTTTGGCTTCACATATCAAGTGGTCGGACTTCTAGATTGATTTTCTGGAATGGACGATCCGTTTTGAGGTTACTGCTGCAGTAAATTTACTTTGATGGCTTTTAGGATCACATTTTCTTAAGTATGTGTTGTTGCTATTGCACCATTAAGATAATATGAAACAAATCATGGCAAATACTAATTTAGTGTCTGATAATTTAGAAAAGGACTTCAACCTTATAAACAATCGGCATTGTTAGAAATTCGACTTCGTCGGAATGTTACTTCCATACTTAACTAATTTGTGATGAGTCTAATTTCCAATGTGAATAATTAGGAATTGAATCGTTATTGCAGAATATAAATGTTTATACACATGCATACAAGTCACTATTTAATTAAATTGGCTCGCTTCTATCGTCGAATGATCGTTACATTATACCCGCGTTTCAAAAGTAAGTTATCGTTAATACAAATGGTCAATTCGCTTGTACGTTTATATGATAATCCGCAACGGAAGGGTATTAGACTAAGAATATACTGGTAAGCTTATTTGAAAACATTTTAAATATATGGGCATATGTGGCCACAAAATTACATAAGGCGATAATAACATTTATGATAAAATTTATCCAAATTGTAGTTGGAATTGTAATAATCATTTTCGAAGACCTCAATAGAAACAGCTAACTTTCAAGAATTTGTAAAGTAGCGCGAATAATAAAGTAGGATTAAACAACTCCATTATATTTTTTTTTATTTTAAAACAATTTCTTCAAAACCTATATTTTCTCACTTTTCTTGTTAACGTGATTGACGAATATGCTCGTCAGGGAGATGTGGCAAAACTTTGTGTATTGACGAGTATACTCGTCATGTATTATGGTGATCATATTTTTTCAAGTCAAAACCAAACAAAGTACGGGGGGGAGGGAGAGTATATGCAACAAAACTTACAAATTTTAAAATTACAATTACTATTTAAGAATTTTTTTAATCAGAATTACTGACTTTTAGTAAGAACATTATTATTCGATAATATTCTATATTATATCTTGTATTTTTTTGCTTTTAATTTTTTTATAAAATTTTGTTCATTTTTATATGATTATTGTATAAAAATAGCACTTGTGCCAGACAGCTTTCATAAGTTTTGTTATGTTTTGTCGAAATTATTAATATAAGGGGCAATTTTAATCAGCCTTCACAATTTTGTATTCAGCATATTTTTATTCATAACGTATTGTTTGATACGTGAGTATATTCTTTGCACATAACATTTTCAGATAATTGATGAGGTTGTAATTTCATTATCAAATAAGAGCTAAAATATAGTTTAAGGCTATACTTTTATCTAAGATCTAAATCCGGACAAAAATGCTTTTAAAAAAAACCCGAGGCACAAGGGCAAATCCGGGCCAAACCAGGGCATATGGTCACCTTAACATCATGTATATAAAAATTTGGAGAATTGGATATTTAGATTGTAATTTTTGAAAAGATAAAAACAAAACATATGCTTAAATTTCAAGATATTTGAGATTTAAAATGAATAGGTGTAACTGTCATTCTACCTGAAAACAAGATTTTACCTCGACTCTGACGATACAAACTGTGCACACAACTCAAAATTCAACACTCAACCATTTACTAATTAACACTGAGTTTTTTTTATTAACAATATAGAGAATTATTATTCTTATCAGCATTAGAGAAAAATCCAAATATAACTAAATTAAATATGCTTGATGGCAAATATAACAGTATGTTTGATGGCCATTTCAGATCTGGTGTGATTACACTAGTTTTTATTTTTAATTATTTACTTGAAGAGTGATCAGAACTTAAGTCTCTGAGTGATGAACTTCTTACAAACCACGTCTGGTTTTTTTAGGGATCGCAACAGTTGTCCCATCTATATGTGACGATTTTTATTATTACAAATATTGCAATAGGGATGATTCTTTTCGTTGATGCAGCAATGCCTAGTAAAGGCTATTTTTACTTGGAAACAAATTGCTATTTGCATTTTCAAGTGAAAACCAAGTCACTACTGCTTGTCATCAGACTGCTTGAACACTACGAGTGAGTCCCCACTTACGGTTAGGTTGTCAGATCTAATACGTTCGTTTTGTCTTAATGTTTACTGATTATAAAAGAACTACGATATGATTCTAATTAATGTTAAATGCCAATGTGACGATTACATAAAAAATTTCCACAATTTCGCCCCTGATTCGGCTCACAATCGGTCTGGCCTCCGGTGGAAAGAGGACACGGGCGCTGGTCATTCGTATTTATTAGTCTGTGTCTAACGTTAGGAGGGAGGACGAAGAAAGCACTATACCTACTACCGCGTCTGGAACGATACTAATAGCTGAATAAATGACGTATAGGTTAATTAGGTCTAGCAGAAATTGCTGAGATTTGCCGAATAAAGCGGATTCCTAATTGATCATTTCGGATGGATAAGGTTAATACAGTTTAGTTCTTCGTAATATGTAGTAAGTGGTAAACCAAACTTGTTGATCAAATTGATCTTACAATATTTTCACTTGAAAATATAGCCTTTCATAAAATATGTTCCCAAGCCCTTCCCGGTGCAACAAATTCAATGAGTTTTTGTTCAAACAGCAATGAGAACTTAAGAGTACTATAAGACCATTAGGGGCAATTTTGCCTCAATACTACGCCGATTTTACAATCCAAACAGTAGTTTCATCACTGTGTGGTAAATTTTATTATTACAATTTCTATAATAGGTCGAATATTTTAGTGATGCAGCAATGCCGGATGAAGGCTATTTTCACTAGGATACATATTGCTATCTATATATCCAAGTAAAAACTGATATCAATACTACTTAACACCAGGCTCTTGTAGCGGGATCGAAACCAGGACCTCAGATTCAGGTCTGGTCGCTCTAATCACTTACCCAGATAGTTTCTAATAACAACTTTTGTTAGAATAAAATTTATTAAAACTCTCCTTCGATAATTCAGCTTGTTGGGTTATAATTTAACCCTTGTAGCTGTGGACTGTATTAAACACTGATTTGTTTGTATATTATGTATTTGTTGCAGTTCTAATTACAATCACTGATTTGTCACTAAGTTATAATAAAAGAAGGTACATTTATTTTTATTGCTTATTTACATGTTGTTAAGCGGACTTTACTTTTAGAAGTGAACAACTAGTTCCATTAAAACACTCCGCTACCCCCTACAAGGGGTAGCAACCATTCCGTGTAAATCTTAATGCCCTGAAGTTTGTCACCTTCATGGCCAATAATAAAGCGAAAAGACGTCCGAACAAACAAATATGGATAGATCGACACAAGGAAAAGTTTCAGTCTAAAAGCTCATGAGGTTTTGATCGTTGTTAAGATGAGTATATATAAAAAACGAAAATTATATTTATTGTATTTTTAAGATGCTCCATATAGGAACCTGAAATATTGTTAAATATAATAGTTGTGGGACAAAATGGTTATTAAAAAATTAATTTTAAATCATAGATTTATGTAACTACGATTGAGAATAATGTGCTCAACTATTACAATGATCATACATTTGAAGCAACTAATTTAGATCTGAATGTCTGAATGAGATAGTAGTAATTATTTAGACTAACTGGGCTTAAAGCAATTTCGGCTTAGATCGTATATCGTGAATACGGTCCATTGCTGCTGCTTTATTATAGCACTTGCTCGATAATTATCGTTCTGATTATATATTCGTGTAAAAGAAACTTTACTTAGGCGAGCATTTTACATTATAATGTTATTAGTTGTTCCATTACAACATTTTTCCATTCTTCTGCTGATTTTATCTGATGTTCGTGCATCGAATGCGGTTGACGGGCTAATTGGACTATTTAACGAATTAAGAGCGTTTCGACGAATCCAATTAAAATTGGATCAAATGTGTTATGTTGTTATATTCAACAACTTTAAAGCCGATATTTCCTGATTAGTTTACTATTCATTTATTCATATTTAGACACATTTTAGATTTAATCTTAGTCAGTTAACCAGCCATGTGTGCCATGTAGTTATAAGGGCTTTTGAAGTAAATTCGTGTGAAATGTTTTATTTTGTTAAATTGAAACTGATAGAATTTAAATTAATATTTTTAATTAATTTTAAATATTGAAAATTAATTTAACTAATATACATATATATTTTTATAATATGTTTTAACTACCTAATATAGTTTTTCTAGAAAAAACGATTTTACTGCAAGTGCATTGCTTTTACAAAACAACTTATATTTCAAGCGCATTAAAAGGTAATAAAAGTAATAAATGGAACATTATGAAACGCAATGAAAGAATTTACAACTAAAATCTGCGGTTTAGTGGTCATAAATTATTTTAAGCCATTTCATGACACTACAAAAAATTAGCGGCAACATTTTGACATATCTTCACGCATCATAAGCGAATACAGAGTCTTAGGCTAGGGTCACATAGTAGTTAAAATTTATCATTTACTCACCAGCTTCTGAAATTAGTTTTCCTTTGGGGTATAATAAAGTTTATTCTACGACGTCGTCAGTAATTTTTAGTCTAACATAGTTTATTATTTGATTTTGATATTATTATTTTGTGTTTTGATTTTGTTTACTTGATTATTTAGTTACAGTTTTAATTATTAATTGACGGATTTATGATTTTTGCTAATTGCATAATAAAGTAGATCGGGGCTTGAGGATCTGAGGGTAAAAAGGTCCACCTCCATTATCTCAAATATAAGTAAACTTAAGATTTTGTTAACAACAATTTTTGAAAGTAAAGATCAAAATATGTATAACCAGCCATCGTTTTAAACCGGACGATTTTGCTATCACGAGATAAATGGCCACATTGCCAATTTTGTAACGAAAGGATTTGTTCGTTATTAGTCTTTTTGTTTTTATGCACAACCTTTATGTTCCGTCCTACCCTATCACTTAATTGTAAACTAAAAAGAGGAGTTGGCTATTATTCTTTGTGTAGTTGAACAGTTTTATGGATGATGTTCATACAATTTATTGTTTGTTTTTGAAATTATCATTTTTTGAAAAAAGAGGAAGAAGAAAATGATCAATGGATTATATACCCAGGTTGTATTTTTGTCATTTGGTCTAATTGTATTTTCGAAGACTTGCCGAGAATCTACTAGAAGCTGCGTAAAATAATATATATCACAGTCGCAGTTTTTGTAGTTATATGCGGAGCCTCATGTTCAACCACAATTTGAACAATCAATGTCTGTCTATTTTCCGGGAAAATTTTGTATGTGACACCAGCTTTAGTTGCGACTCGCGTCGCGACGCATCTGTCGAGAAACCATCGAGATGCAACGCTCCGATGAAACTAGAATCGTATTATGAACTAAGTATAATAATAATGAGTCACTGCAACTAGTTTTGGTTTACGATCTGGCGCCCGTTAGTGGAGCTCCTTGCCAGATTTAACCATACAAATCGTATGCGTGTACATCTGTCCGACAACGCCCATTGTCTATGGGAGATAAAGATTCTTAAACATTGGAAATCGATTGATTTTTAATCATTTTTGAGGCGAAAATAATTTTGATAGACATTAAAATAAATCAGGATCTTTGGTATTTGTTTATATTTAGCTCATGTATAATGTTTTTATATTGCTAAAATTGGGCTTTGCATGGCAACACCATCTTTGGATTATCCACTATATCTTGAGGGTATGAAGTGCACTTTGTGGAATCAGACATATTTTTTTTATTTAAACCATACACACTGATTAGGGTATAAATTCAACACTGAAAGTGATGATAAGTGAAGTACATCTTGGTTCATAAAGCACACAAAATTTATAAGAGTTACCACTCATCAGTTGTAGACAACTTCACCACCAAGAGGAGATCAAAGAAAAGGCAACCAATAATCTTAGGGTTATTATAGCTCTCATGGAAATTTTACCAAAGTAAGCCAAATAATCTACTTTGAATTCAACTAGATCTAAGAAGCTTTTAGAATGTCTGATTGCTAAAAAATCCAATTATTGTCCAATTCAATAGTGTCCTCATAGTTGATATTTGCTACTACTGGATTTAATTCAGTTCACATTGAAACTATCTTAATATAATACTAGTGGGGCGCATGGCATCGTGCCTTAAGGCAAATTGCTGGAACTTCCCGTACCAAAAAAATTTTTTTTAAAAAAAGATTAACATTTTTGAAAAAAATTTACTCTGAAAAAATTAGATTTTTGAGAAACTCTAAATTTTTGACAAAAACTTACTTTTTTTTTAAAAAAAAAAGACTTTTTGAAGAAAAATTTACTTTGAAATATTTTGGAAATTCTGAACTTTTTTTTTCAAAGCAATCGTACTGCTTTAACGTCGCCGTCTAATGGATAAACACTGGTACGAAACCCATAGGAATGTAAACAAAATTTACTTATTGTTTAAATCTCTATAAAATATCTGATAATTTGATGTGCATATGCCTAATGATCATTTTTGACCGCCAAATGCCTTTTTTTACTTTTTTTACTAGATCTCCGAAACCGTTAGAATTACCTTCATGAAAATTTGATCAGTACTTCATCTTGTTAATACAAGTAAAATGTTTTTTGAATTATTCAAATCGGACGCTCCGTTCTTAAAAATTGCGTTACCGTTTTTGGAACGTTTTACCCCATATCTTCGGAACGGCTAGACCTGCCTTTGCCAAAAACTAATCAGCACGTTTCCTTATCAATACGAATCGAATGTTTTTTTAATTATTCAAATCGCTTTATCCGTGTTCCCAAAATCGTCGACAAGAATTTGTATCCGAACACACACACATACATCCATTTTTTCTAAGGTATGCCAAAATTTTCAGAAGGTTTTGAAACGTAAAGATATATAAAAATTTTCATTTACGATTTATTTGCGATTACTATAACTTGCCCTACGGGAAGTTAATAATGCAACTTGTATTAAATATATACCATATAAAACATGAAAGAAGAATTCCTAATATAGGATAATTAATAAAATTAACTGTTTATCATCTTATGATATCCCTGGAAGTTTAAGGATCGCTTGTCAATGAACTATATCTAGTGTAGCATGCAGCTTTATCCTTGACCAGTAGTTGAATTTTAACTTGCATGTCTCGCGTATTAGCTGACAAGAGCCAAATATCTCACTCAACCAAGCGAAAGCTTACTTATTTCATTTCATGTATCAGTACTATACTCGTGATTTAAATAGAACATTTATATGACATGTATTGAGTAATATTTGTCTTTACTTGACATTAAAATGTTTCATGTTTGAGAGGCATGTTGTTTGCCTAAGATCTTATCTTGATATATGCAGAGAAATATATAGGTCATTTGGATACAGTAACTTACTAATTATTCTTAATTTTATTAGCAAAACTCATATAAGTTGGATTGATAGAAAGTCAAACTTATAGAAATCA
This sequence comes from Ctenocephalides felis, assembly GCF_003426905.1. Taxonomy (NCBI): domain Eukaryota; kingdom Metazoa; phylum Arthropoda; class Insecta; order Siphonaptera; family Pulicidae; genus Ctenocephalides; species Ctenocephalides felis. The sequence continues at coordinate 45,147,884 of NW_020536999.1, read as the reverse complement.
GTTCATTCATGCAAATGCAGTAAATGCTGGCGTGCTAAATCAGTTTACTATTTGAATAACTTATCCCATCGGTGGTATTGATATTGAATCGGTGGTTATATTATTTCCTGTAAACCCTACTATGTATGCTATGACATGACTAATTTTCTATCATTACGAAATATCACGATTTATTTATAGTATTTGACTTTGCTGGTAATCAGCGTAATATGTTGTCATGAAAAACATTTAGTTAGAACAACATCAGTATTGAATCACCTTTACAACTGAAACCACTCCATTAGTTTTTTCTGTTACAGAGTATTGTTTCAATTTATTTATGTATTTTACATAATGTGCATAAGAATTTTGGATGATCCTATTTATACTATGCCAATTGTAATATAAGTTTATCCATGCGTTCGGGTACATAAACCTTATTGATTATTTCTATAATATATACATCTTGTCAGCTTCTGTGAATAAAAAGTGAAACATATTTGAATGCAGTTATTTATTTTTTGTGAAATCTTGTGTATCATGTTAATATCTTGTAACCTAATTCTTATAATAACAAAAGCATGTAAATAGCTCTTATAAATTTTCATAATGGTTTATCGCTCGTTTTAGGCAAATCCAACTATAAATCTTTCGTTTAGAACTTTTAGGCATATTTACTTTCGGTAGGTGTGAGAACATAAGCCTTGCGCATATACTTTACGGTTACGAAAGAATTCACTGTGTTGTATTTTTGTATTTACTAACAACTGGAAATGCAGCTAAAGTTACAGCAAAATTATATGATATTGTAGAATCAGAGCAAGTAAGATCTTGCTCTGAAGCATTTTGAATTATTTTCACAAGTTATCTTTAATATGTACTTGAAGTGCGCATTTCAAAAAAATAAAATTAATTTTCTTGAAATATGATAATTTTTTTTTAAAATAAGGCCTAGCTTGTAGGCAAATGGTTAGAACGACTAGACCTGACTAAGACCTGGATTCAATCCCACTTCGACCAGCCTGTTTTCAAGTTGCAGTGACAATGATCTTTACTTGAAAATACGAAATCGTATAGATATCAATATGTTTCCAAGTGAAAATGTCTCTGATTGCATTGACACTGCTGCATCAATTTATATTTGCCCTATTACATAAATTGTAATAATAATTCATAACAAAGAGATTGGACAACTATTTAGGTTGCCATCTGTAGATTCGACCAGTATTATAATCAAATAGGCCCAACACTCTATATAGTCTAGTGACTAGTCAAATTTCGATGTAAACTTACTATAATGACTAGACTCTAGTCATTATAGTAAGTTTACCTAGGAATTTGACTTAGTGACTAGTCAAATTCCGAGGTAAACTTACTATAATGACTAGACTCTAGTCATTATAGTAAGTTTACCTCGGAATTTGAGATACCCAGCTGTAAGTCTATAAATACTTGTATATTGACACCTAAAAGTTGTCTTAAAGCCTACATATGTTGCGTACACCCTACCATATGTAGGTTTTGAGACAACTTTTAGGTGTCAATATACAAGTATATAGTATATACAGACTTACAGTTGGGTATCTCGAATTCCGTGATTTTTTATCTAATTTAAGCTTAAATGACTGGACTAATAAGACTCGTAAGTTCTGATTCCAGTTCAAAAATATTTTTTTAAAAAATGATATAATCTTTAGACTTCAGATTATCTATCAATTGAATTTATGATTATTCCTTGTTCCTGCATAGTTGTGGAATAATTATTTAAATATTTCAGTTAGTTATTGCGTATTTTATGTCATGATAAATATATGTTATAACGATACACATTTGTTGGTGATATGCATATAATTTTCGAAAGACGTATATCAGATTTTCTGCTCGTACCAAATCTCTGCATTTGCATCATTGTCTTTGTCATTGCATATTACACTGGAGTTTCATTATTTTACGGATACTACATTTATTTAATTAACATCTTCAGAATGTATGTAGAAAGAGTTTTTGAGATTTAAAAATAAACAACTGTGCCATACTTGATGCAATAGGTATCTTAAAAACGTAAGATTTCGATTGTTCTTTTAAATATTTTTTTAATATTGTTCTTTTAAATATTTTTTTAATATAACATCTTTCATTATATGTACAAAGCGTGGCCGCCTTAGCTTTACCCAGGACGTGGGCTAATAGTTTTGCGTTTGATCCCAACCTTGGTTAGCTCGATATCAGGCGGGGTGATATCAAATTTCCACTTGAGGTTGTAGATTGTAAATATAATCTCAAGTAAACATTGCCTTGCGTGGGATGGGAATAGCTGCAACAAACAAGTATTAAATATATGCCTGATACAATCATATAGGATTGTAATTAAAAATACTACATATAATCATATAGGAGAAAAGTTAACTTATGGGTTGCCCCTCATGAAGGAATAAGATAAGTCTTCAACGAACAGCTTATTATAGGAAGTAATTCTGATCAAGTCGTAGTTAAGCATATTGCCTATATATGTATACAAATCTTTCATTTACTAGATTGATTTTCTTAAATATAGGAAATTTAATCTTTCCAATACATATTAGAAATTTTTCTGTCCGCAAATCTCTGCCGGAACATGTGCGTGGAGATATTTCTGCTTCAAGGCGACTCTGCTAATAGTTTATAGTGCGTGCGTCTGTGATACATTACTTACGGTTAATTATAGAAACGCAAGTCGTAAGTGTGAATGCTTTCGGAAATGCATTTTGGCGACGATTGTGCGGAAATTTTACCAATGACACTCATATGCACATTTTGCTGCTTCCATAAATTTAAAATTTATTGTTTTATTTCGAGTGCATCAGATTTCCAAGTATAATTATACAATTGTAGAACAATAGTGACATGGATATGTGTGCTATATTTATCGCATGAGCTATATTTGAAGTTAGATTAAAATACTATTATTAGTGTTAATGGAGATGCTATGCAATGAACAAGTGTTCAAAATTTGGTAAAATTTAAGTTCTTAAATGGAATGTAAATCAACAGCACTTTTTCATTTTTAACTTCCCGTACGGCAAGTTATAGTAATCGCAAAAAAATCGAAAATGAAAATTTTTATATATCTTTACGTTTCAAAGGTTTCTGAACATTTTGGCATACCTTAGGAAAAATGGATGTATGTGTGTGTGGGCGGATATAAATTTTCGTCGACGATTTTGGGAACACGAATCAACCGATTTGAATAATATAAAAAACATTCATTTCGTATTGATAAGAAGACGTGCTGATTAGTTTGGCAAAGACAGGTCTAGTCGTTCCGAAGATACGGGGAAAACGGTGCCAAAAAAGGCAACTTAGTTTTTAAAAGAACGGAGCGTCCGATTTTGATAATTCAAAAAACATTATACTTGTATTGACAATATGAAGAATTTATAAAATTTTATTGGATTTATTTTATTGATAAAAAATGTTTATTGGACTTATGCACATCAAATTATCAGATATTTCACAGAGATTTTCATAATGTGTACACATTTTGTGTAAATTTTTTTGGGTTCCGAACCAAGATTTTCAGTTACGGCACGGGAAGTTCCAGCTATTTGCCTTAAGGCACGATGCCATGCACCCCACTAGTTTAATAAATTTATATTAATATTAACGTACGTTAGATGTTATTATATTTATTATATAAATAGTTTTATTGCATCACTTGATATAAAGAGTTAACACAAATCAGCATTAGTTGTTCTGTCTATTTTGTCAAATAACATTTTTTGTTACAACTAAATATTAAAGTTATAAGTTATAAGAAAAAAAACACAACTTCGGTATGTTATAATAAGACTTACGTATAAAGTAAATAATATTTTATGTTCTCTATCTTGATTATTAATTTTTTGACCCTTTTTCAACTCTTAAATACAATCTCTTGATGAAAAATTGAATGAAAACATTATAATAAAATTTTTCTTATAACTTACATGAAAACATCAAGTTATAGTAGATACCTTGGATTAAAATAAAATATAGTATTACCATTATGAAAAGCCAAAAGCCAATTGCATTTTTGACTAATATAATCTTCAGATTTATCATTGAGAGATAGATCAATAGTACTCCAGATATACTAACAATAATGTTTAATGGATAGCTGGTATTTTCTTTTTTTTAATCGACTTAACTTTTGATAAAAACACTAATGATGAATAAAATAGATATAATTAGTTTGCTGCAAATTCAGTCATGACTCATGTTGTGCTTTTAATTAAATTTATATACTTTAATTTATATAGCAGAAGGCCATAGTTTAAATTTCAAATCATCCTTGCATTCTGACTATATTAAATACATGGTTTACAAATTATTTGATTAAAAATTATTCAGAAATTTTGGTGTGCAGATACCATTTATCCAAAAATTCAACACTTTTCTTTATCCCGCTTCCAGCAGCCTGTTGTCAAGCAGTAGTGACATTGGTTTTTACTTGGAAATGTAGATAGCAATATGTTTCCAAATATTGCAGATCCGACATCACTGTATTAATAAATATTTGCCTTATTACATAAATTGTAATATTAATTCATTGCACAGAGATGGGGCAACTTACTGGGTTGCCATATGTAGAACCGACTATTATTAGGTGAAGTTAGCACAAGAGTGGGAATTCTTAAGTTCAGATTTTAGTTCAAGATAGTATTTTTTTTTATTTATTCAACAATATATTCACAACTGGCTTACATTGACATTTAGTAAATCTTCTGGCGATTATAGATAAAAAATTATATTGTTATTAGATTAGATAGTAAAAAATAACTATAAAATTTTTATACAGCTGGGTTGCTTCGAAAAACTTAGCAAATAGATAATATCTATTGAAGATATATAAATTATAACTTTAATACATTTCTTAAACATATAAAGTTCCTTTTCGGTAGGTGTGTAAAACGCCATATCCATCAAATGCATCACGTATTATTGAGATGCGTTGTATATTTTTATATCAACATTTATGATTGTTTAATTAACATTTGCCTGAAAGCATTCTTGATGGGATACGACTTATGTCTTCCCTATTGTATTCGTATACCGTAGCCAATTCAGAAATGCGCCAAGTTGCTAATACAATACGCTGTTATTATTAAAACATATCATTTATGAATACGACACTAATAATAATTATAATGCCACATTTACTTTGACTCACGAGATATGACATCGTGCTGAATTTGATGAAAATGTTTATAATGAGAAAAGTTCTGCAATGGAAATTGACAATTTCGAATTTGGCCTTTGCGAACGCCTTAATTTACTTTATATATAATGTATAATATCTTGTAAAAATTCTAATTGCTGATTATTTTAACTTTATTTATAACTGTATTTATAATGAATATTTAACCACAGGTCACTGACTATTTTCATTATATGTAACTATCCAGTTTACGTTTTCATAGATTTTCTCAGATTTAGAGGCAGTCAGGCTTGTATATTTCTACTATTTTTAACGTAAAGTGAATTCTCTAAAGACCAGATTCAAATATCCCCCATTTTATCGGCTCTCTAGAGCTTTATTTTACTGTTATTAGACGCGACACTCGAAAAGATCCTATAATAGTTTCGGCTTGCTCGAATTGGAACTTACAAACCTCATAAATTGTTGAGTAAAGACATTGTACCGAAGAAAATTACTTGGCGTTTTTGCAGCTAATTCTCACTAGAGAATTGCAACGACTGCTTACTACTGTCATTAACTGAAACTGTAAGTAACTATTAAACAAAAACTTAAGCAAGTCTAAATAATCGCCTACTCATAAAAACAAATTATTTAATAAACTGTCAACAACATTTTAAATTAATTTAATTTGTAGATAGTACATCAAGAATGGTTGGAAAGCAAAGTAACGCTACCAAAAATATTTCTTTAAAAATGCTATCGCGTAAGATTTATAATCAAAAAATTGTAACAGATGTACGTAAAATTCGCAGTCAAAGTAAATTATCTCATATCCTGAGTAACAAGAAAAAACCAAAAGTTGTCCGAAAGGCAATAAAAGTAGATGCAACTCGTTCAAGTAAAAATCAAATGACATACTCATAAAACAAATTATTTAATAAACTGTCAACAATATTTTAAATCAATTTAATTTGTAGATAAGGCATCAAGAATGGTTGGAAAGAAAAACAATACTATCAAAACTATTTCTTCAAAAAGGCAATCGCGTAAGATTGATCATCGAAAAAATGTATCAAGTTCACGTAAAACTCGCAGCCAAACTAAATTAATTGATATCATGAGTGTCAAGAAAAAATCAAAAGTTGGCCCAAAGAAAAAAATTAATATTCTTGAACGCAAGCCAATAAAAGTAGATGCAGCTAGATCAAGTAGAAATCAAAGGACATCCAATGTTTTGAATTGTGCTTCAGAGGATGGGAAAGATACTAAAGGCACGAAGGAAAAGATAGATTCGATAAAATACAAAGAGATGTCTGAAAAGAGAACTCGGATTAGACCTGTTCCATATTGGTTAAACGAAACACGAATTAAATACGTTAGATTACCAAATGGATGCTGTGAAATTGCGAAACATTCTGACGAAACAAGTGTTGAAGAAACTAAAGATCCAAAAAAGAATATGAAGACAAGTCGACAAAAATTATCTATTTCTGATGAAAACACTTTAGAACCAAATTCAATTCACTCATCTCCACAAGAGGATGATTCCAGTTCCTGGTTAACTGTTGAAGAGAAAATATATTTTGGACAAGGTAACAGTTGCACATCACTATTTGCTAGTAGTCCAAGATCGCTCAGTGTTGACGTGAATAGAAGCCAATTCCGAGTTATGGCATCTGATGAACCAGAAAAAAGTGAAAGAAATATAAGTAGTTCAACCAATATGGGGCCAGAGAAACTCACTTCTGCCAAGCCTGCTTCAGCAATAGTGGTCGAACAAAATATTGACTATGGATTCTAGTCTTGGTGATGAAACTGACTTAAGTTCGCAACTTGGAATGTTAGTCACTCGCAATGAACATATACAAACACAAGAAACTGATATTTTGGAGCTTTTTAAGCCAACTATTAACCAGAAGGCTCGAAGAAAACTGTTTGATAACCAAATAATTAAATTTCAAGATGTATTTGATATATCGGATAAGAGTGAAACCACGCTGCAGGGTGTCGAGAAATTAGATGTCACTGATGCGAACAAATCATCGAAACCTCATGAAGATAACGTTCTCGCAGGTTTTATCAGTATGTTTTTTTTTACTTTTTATTTTTTTGTTGTTGGATTGACTTTTATATATACATGCAGATTATTTTGGGTCTTCTGTAGATGATTTGGATTTTGAACCTATTGCCAATCGTGTATACAGGGCTATATGTTTTGAAAATGAATCTGTGTGTGGTCAATGGCTGTTTTTAAAAACGAAAGGTGAAAGAAAGTTACGCCCCGCAGTCCTAAACCTGGTAAGAGAAAACTCATTCAGCATCAGTTTCTGAACTATTTAAAATTATTTGAAATGTTAATTGTTTCTAGGTAGGTTTTGTTTATGAGGGATGCGTTACTATGACTATTGATAACACACAAACAGATTGCAGAGAGCGCTCTGTTTTTCATATCCCTCGCGGTAAGTGGTTATATTTTACTTATAACATCAATATTTTTTGGTATAACGAAAGAAATAATGCTTAATTCAAAAGTCATACAAATAAAATTCTTTATCGCCTGCTGAAATCTCTGAAAATATGTTTCAAATTAAAAAATATTTTTTCAGGAGTGAATTATCGCATGCAGAACAATAGTGAGAGTGATGTCCTAATTCTTTTCATCATCCATCGTTAAATAAAATCATATTAGGCATTGGGAATATTTTTGCTGCAGTTTATTTAGATATATTCATAGTTTAAGCGTTTGTTTTCAAAATTATATAATTATATCTATTGTTTAAGTTTCAAAATATTTAGAATAGTTAAGGAAAACAATTTTATTTTATAAAACCAGCATTATATTCTTGATTAGTATAAATATAATTTACATGAATGTAAGTTATAAATATACCTACAAGCACAAATAGTGAATTAGCACATCATGTGTTAATTTATAAAATACAAAAAAATGTTTTGTATAATTGAAAGATAATCTATTTTGTATTTAATCTTTGTTTCATATTCATTTTCTTAGTGCATTGATATATTTTATGATTTGTATTTTATCGATTCTCCATCACTTGGTAAATTTAGATTACCAATGAGATTCATTGTTGTTACAATAAGTGAACTATTTTTAGTAGTTCCTTGAAAATTGAATGGATACATTTATTACTCATTTGCTTTCTGTTCTTAGTTTATTACATACAAACAGCACTGCAGATCATCTTAATCAAAAATATTTTCATCTTAAAAATCCTTTATTTTTTAATGTATTATAGATCATATTTATTCTATATGATGAAATGTATTATATAGATCTTGTTATATTGATATTAAAATTCAAAAACATGTATTTAATACTGAGAAGTAATGATTCAAAATAGTTTATATGTCAGTATGAGTATTGTTTACCTTAATGCATTTTAATATAAAAAATAAAGAAGTGGAATAAACTTTGATGTCTGAATATTTTCTGTTTGAAATTTATGTTTCATTGGCATATTTTTTACAAAAATCACATTCTATGCAACCTTTGCCAGAATAATTCATTATCAGGGTTCTATATCTTATAAAATTGCATTTTTTTAAATACTTTACTTTCATATTTCATATTTTTTTGTTTTGCCAGTGTAATATTACAATTTTTACCCCAACCACATCTAACCGATCTACTCCATTATGTTTCAAAATTGTAAGGTCTATGTGAATTATATTACAATTAAAATTTAACTAAGTAAATCTGATAGATTACGCAAACAAGCCGCTTATTTCAGATAATTGATATGTAAATATTCTCTCTTTTTACTTCTTCATTTTTCAATGTGCTTTTCTTATCTTTTTTATTTCGGCCACTAGTCAAACTTTTACCTAATCATTAACTTGCTTTGAGGTCAGTTATAAGAAATGCAAAACGATTGAAAATGTAAATTTTTGCATGTCTTTACGTTTCAAGACCTCCTGAACATTTTTGACATACCTTAGGAAAAATAGATTTATGTTTGTGTGTATTGGATACAAATTTTCATCGACGATTTTGAGAGCACGGATCAGCCGATTTGAATGATTAAAGAAATATTTGATACCCATTATTGAGTAGACGTGATAAATAGTTTTGGCAAAGGCATTTCCAACAAATATTCTCTACATTTTTACAATGGGTTTCTCGACTTGAATGGGTTCCAAAATTTTCAAAAAAGTTGATTTTTTAAAAAATTCTCGAAAATTTTCCAGCAATTCCAGCAATTTGCCTTGAGGTACCATGCTATGCTTCACTAGTTCAAATAAAATTATTACATTTTGTGGTCTGTCAAAAGTATTTTATACTTTTATCATGAATAGTACACTGTATGTCAATCTTCAGTACGTGGAACAAAGTTCCGGAATCTCACCCAGAACCCATTTCTTGCTATGTCGCGCGTAGCGCTTTTGTAAAATAACAAATGAAGAAAAAAAAAATGAAATAGACAAAAGCGAATGTCGCTTGGGATTGCTGGCAGAACTCATTTGTATTTCTTTTTCTTATTAAAACTATGCGCTCATACACATTCACATATGCACCACCATAGAAGGCGCTAGGGTAACAAATGTTCGAATTATATATGTAAAATGTTGGTATATATCTTGTGGCTAGGCGTAAATGTTGCACGTTGTATAAAATGAAAATGTTGCAATTGTTGATATTTATTTAAATTATCATGTTAAATATATTTAATTAATGACACTTTAGAGAAAAGTTGCGCGTCGAAAATGTTATAATATTTTACACTGAGAAATACGTAGAAATCTGTTAGAAAATTCTTTTTATTTTTTAATTTTTTTCAAATTATTAAATGTTGTTTATGGAGGTAATTATATGTATAGAAAGGGCCAATATTTGATATATAAATATATAATAAAATATTTATTATTTGTGTAATAATATATAAATTGTTCCTGTATGAGTTATTACTGTATGAGTCTTTATAGGTGCTCCAAAAATGCAAACAAAAAAAATGATTGAATATTAAATTATAATTTTGGTGAATGTACATTTCAATATACAAGTTTCTAATTTAGAAAGAATTTTATTTCTATAGTTTTTGGAAAAGGGTCATTCCTAATACCGTGAAACCATGAATGAATTACCTATATGAAAAATTAAATAAGTAATAATTTCTAAAGAAAACATGAAGCTTTTTATTTAGAAAATTAAAATCACACACATTTTTGACTGTGATCAGTATGATTTATAAAACATATTTACTATAAGGTTATGATAACTGTGTAATACATGTTTTAGTTAAGAAAATATACATTTTTAGGATCATTTGTACACTATTACTAGTAGTCTACTAGTTTTTTTCGATGGACAGTCCGACCCAAGTCATTTTTCTTATAACTTTATCTCCATCGACACATGAAGAGTCGATTAATCTAATAGATTTGAAATATAAAAATTAATGCAGAAATTTAGAGAAAACCAAAGTAAGTCATTCTACGAGTCTGAAGTACAATATAAAATTTAAATATATTATTCAAGATCAAAAACTGAACTCTGAATTTTCGATTTTTTAAGATATTTACTTCGCTTTATTCTCAAAAATTTTATGCAAAGTTTCTTTCTTTCTTTAGAGCTTTAATATTTTGACACTTTAACTTTTGTGTATTTGAATTTTTATTCGATTTTTAACGAGTAGCGTAAGTTATAGTAATGACAAATAATTTGTAAATGAATTTTTTTTGTACAAATCTACGTTTCAGGGCTTTCTGAACATTTTTGCATACCTTACAAAAGGCGTTGTGTGTGTGTGTAGCATAGTATGTACGTTTGTATGTATGGTCGGACACAAATTTTTGTAGACTATAGATCTTTGTCAACAGATTTATTAAAAAACATTCAAAATATTATTATTAGCATGAAGATGATGCAGAACATTAAACCAATATAGCAGGTCTATAAAAATGGTCATAATATATGTGCCGAAATTAGTATGGTCCCAAATTACTCTTCTTGAAATTTTTTTGTTTCAAGAAGAGTAATTTGGAATTTGAAATCCAGGACGATCGGTGAGGCGTTGACAAAAAATTGTAATTAATTTTTTTTGTACAAATCTAAGTTTTACATACATACCATAAACAAAAGGGGGTATTTGTGTATGTGTGTGTGTGTGTCTGTACGTATGTATGTATGTTCGGATACAAATTTTTGTAGACGATTTCGAGAGCACGGATCAACATCAACAGATTCATTAAAAAATATTCATAATATTCATTAGCATGAAGATAATGAAGGACATCAAACTAGTATAGTAGGTCTATATAAATGGTCATAATAGATGAGCCGAAATTAGTACCTTTTTGTTTAAAGAACTTTCAATAGTAAAAGAAATCGCAAATTGTTGATCTATTAATTTTCTGCACATTCTAATAAGTTAAAGATTTATATTATTTCATTCATTTTCTGAAACGGAATCTGTGGATTAGTAACTATTGTTTCGTCTTCTGGGCCGATCGATGAGGCGTTGTGGATTCTCAATGTAACTTTGTAGTTCCTATATGCACATGTATATACATAGTTCTATTCGCGTTGTTATTTATTTCAAGACAAGTGTCTCTCGAGACGAGAGCACACGTTCTTTATAAGAGTTGGCTCTGCTCCGCCTGTTTATAGAGTTTCTAGACGAGACTTTACTGATGTGGGAGAGATTTGTTGAAAAAAAGTATTTTTAAAGTATTGAATATTTGTAGGATTTAGTAACAAAAAAATAATTGAGTGGTAGTAACTGACAAATTAGACGCACAACACAAGGAGTAATGTAATCATGTCTTATGCAGAAACAATTAAATAGTTCCTGTTTTTTATTAGAATTTCATAATAAGTCAATCTATGGAACTACGAGCCGATTTGGAGAAAACTAAGTACATATATAACTAAATCATACCATATACTCTATTTTCTTGTTCTATAGTGCCTATAAAAAATGGTTACGTTATTTGCTTTTCAGCTTAAATAATGTTTTTTTGGTTTGTTGTGCCTTATCTAAAATTATAGAGAACTTCAGTTATTTAAGTAAGAGAATATGATTATGGTGCATTTTTTTCCCTCAAAGTAGTGAAGACTGGGTACGGTTGAGCCAGGAAATGATTATGAGATAAGATTCAAAGGCTCAATAGGGCCCAATTGCTGATCAAAAAAGTGGCACAACCGTGCCCAGTCTTCTCTACAGTTAAATGATTTTTTATTAAGTCAATGTGTATCAATGTAATGATGGATGTAACTTGTCATTCTTTACTGATTTAAGACCAAGGATCGTTAAACATGAATGCTTAAGTAGTAATTTATACAAATGTGTAACAATCGATAATTATCCCAATTATCAATTACTCGATCATTTATTTTGCAATCTATTCAATTGATTATGTTTTCTCACGATACTGTTTTTATTATTCAATACATCATGTTGCAATTCCGAGACATGTAAATATTTTAATTTAGTCACGTTCAAATATAGTTTACAATTAAAGTCATGAATGAAAGATCTGCATTGTAATTCTTAGTAAATTATGTCACAAAACATTGTCATTTAGACTTCAAATGCATACATAATGTAATTTTACTATTTTAACGAAACATCGCCGATTTAATTGTTTATTGGTTCAATGAGTTTCATTCTGAGCACGTTTTCTGTTGCATTCAAATATGTTTTGTTT